>NW_010239669.1:6353-23653 GCF_000690775.1 Eurypyga helias | reverse complement strand
AAGAGCCACCGTCCAGCAGGATCCTCTTCAGAGTCACCCAGGACACTTAACACAGGCCTATTAAAATTCACAACTTCCCAAGAGGAGTTTCGCTTTAATTTCTCCTTGGAAAATGATTTAGACTAAAACTGTGGCTAACTACTGTTCCAAATCTCCTACAAACGTAAGAATGGTGGAAGGATGCTGTGCAGTAGAAAACATCACGCAAGAATCTCTGTGTTTCCTAAAGAAAGGAGCCCGTTTCAGAGTGCCTTATCTAGAAGTTTCAAACCAGATCTGCCCACTGCACGCATGACCCCAGGGCTCAGCCTACAGAGCACTCCTCTGTCCTCGCGCTGCAGGAAGGCATCTTTGCCAAAGATCAGCACCGAGTCTGGAAGAATCTGGTTTTCTTCCTGTAGAATTGACATTCACCTAAGAACTTGGCTTTTATACTGGGAGATTTTCCCATTCTCCTATTGCTGTTAAAGAGAGGAGACCTTTTCCGGCAGAGGAGGCAATAATGCACGCAGAAGGGAATGGTTTTTAATGAAGATCAGCGGTGTAAGCATAACGGGTAGCTGAAGGCTTCCATGCCATAGGAGTGTGTGGGAATGCATCTTGTGGTGTCCAGGAAGCACTGGGCAGTGTGTGATATCCCTGCCCTCAGGGAGTACAAGGTCAGGGTCTTGGAGGAAAGGAGTGAGCATCATCCTTGCTCATTCATCTCTTCAACTGACAGGTGTTGTCTTAGAGCTGCAGATGCTGATTTAATCTAGCTTAGGGATGTGCGGAGGGTGTTGCCAGACAGTGGGAGACTTTTGTTGCTGAAGCCCGGTTATGGCCAGCTAGGCAGGATGTACACTTCTTAAAAAAAGAAGTTTACTTTGTAAGTAGCCTGATGACAGCCACCAGTGACTCAGGATAGATCAGCTGCATGCCAAACCTTGGGTGGTGGGGAAATGAACTCTGGGATCCCAAACTCTTGCATTTGATGTAGATTAAATTTTTGATTTCTGAGCAGTGGAATGTGTGTCTCCAGTGTCTTCATACTGCTTCAGCCACTGAACCCACCTATGTTCATGCAGAAAACCTTCCCCACTTGGCCTAAAGAGGCTGAGGGAACCCAAGGCCTCTAAAAGGAAACGTGGTGTCAGGTGCCCCTAGGGTGCAGTGCTTTCCTTCCTTTTTATAGTCCAGTCAGTCATCCTGGGTGAGAAGCAAGAAATGGGAGTGTAGGCAGATTCCAGGGTGTGCTGGGAGCAGCTGAGAGATGGTGGAAAATACCTGCTTGGAAGGATTTAAAAAAAACCCTGATGTTGGCTACGAGAATTTTTATTTTATGACTAAGCTCTGGTGCAGTCAGTTGCATCTGTAAGGATGTTTGTTTTAAGTGTTTTAATGAATGCCTGTCCAGGCACAAGGAGAAAGTGAACCTGGGTAACGTATCTGATGAGGAGAAATACGCAGAGAAGACTTTAAGTCTTCCGAAATCAGTAGGATAGGAGATGGTTATTTTACTTGCCAAAGACCATTGCTGTTACTTTGACTATGGAACAACCCTATGCAGTATCTTTTTTGGATTTCCAGGATTCTATATTAAACGTACAAAAGCTGTGTCTGTGTCAAACTTGTAGCGTTTCCATGTCATTTACTAAGATCAAAGAGCATCTTGTACGTGGCCTTGGAACTACAGCGCTTTTCTTTCCCAGCTGGTTATGCAGCAGATGTCTGGGAAATGGTTATTGTTTTTCTTGTCTTGTCTCTGCTAAAGCTGGAGTTGCTAAAATGTTATGAAATTGTGTGCCCTGGAAGGCTGCAGGAGCATTCTGGGAGCTTTCTTACAGAACTCCCTCACGCTTATACTATTTGTTAGGCATGCACAATCAGAATAAAGATATCAGTGAGATGGGCATTTGGTGTAACCTAATCCAGCTGGTTCCTCTCCAAAGAGGGCAGGGAAAAGCACGTTCTCCTGTGTGAACAGCTCCTGTTCGTCAGAGGTCTCTGCAGGGAGCTGGCCTGCAGAGCCAGCCCAGTATGGAGGACTCGGAGGGAAATGTTCATCGGTGGGATGCTTCATGGCCCGGAGCGCCGTGCGGGCTTGAGTGGGAGACCAGAGTGGGCTGGGTCAGTCCCCCGAGTCAGCCCTGTGACCCTGGACACGGCGTTTCGCCTTTCTGGGTCAGCTCCCCGTTTCCATAGCCCAGGTGATGCCTCCTGCATTTTTGACAGATGTGCCCAAGTGATTTCTTTAACGACTGTGCCTGTAGTATCTTGCATCTGAAGTTACAGCAGTCTTTACTTCACCCTTAAGCTCTGTAATACTTGAAGCCCCTGTGCTGCGTTACCATTGTTCAAGGAAACAGGCAGTGGTGGTAGGAGTCAGGAGACGCTGTCGCTGCTCAGCCCGCTGCCCCTTGCAGCAGCCACAGCGCTGTCTTACTGACATCTGAAAACAAATGCTGTTTCCTCCTTCTATCATTTGTTTAGGATTTCAGTGCTGTTTAGGGTCTCGGTGCCGTCTCTTCTTACGGCAGTGTCAAGTTCGGGTCAGGGCTTTGCTCTGCTACTGTAATCCCTGTGCTTGGGGGTTTGGCCCATGCCCTGAGGCATTAATGGTGCGCAGCACTGGGGAGACGGGGGATGTGCTCATCTGCTTGTACGTCTCTGGTCCAGCCTTCTTGCATTAAGGAAACAGCACGGTTTTGGTAGGAAATTGAGGTCGGTTCTGACCTCCGGGTCTCCCTCTGCAGCCTCTCCCGGGCTGTGCTGCGCATTTGAGCCGGTGCAGAAGGGGTGACTGGATTCGTGGTGCGGTGTCTCCTCGGTGACTGCTCACCCAAACGTACCGCAGCCGTGCCAGGCCCGTCGGGAGCAAGCTACCTACCGGATCTTCCAGGGTGGCTGTGAGGTGAGGGAGGAGGAAGACGAGGAAAAGGGAGCACTAAGTACAACAGTGTCCCTAGAGCAAAGTTGCTCAGCGGCGTTGGTCTTGAAAAAGTAAAAGCTGAGGATCGACTTGTAAAGCGAGTAACGGGGGGAAGGAACGCTGTAGTTTTTCTTAGACCATTTACTGTAGGAAAGCACCGGAAAGGTCTCACTTTTGGGAACGAAGTGAAGAATTTTGGAGTTGTTTCTGTGGCAGGGTGAGCCCAAGAATGTTTCCACGCAGAGGCAGCAGATATCTGGGTGTGATCTCTGCTCCTTTTAGGCTTGGCACCCACATCTGTAAAAAGATCCCCCTAGCAAAGGTTAAGAAACGCAATCCCCTCTCAGACAGACCCTGCCTCCGGGAGGGGGAGAGAGCCGCTGGCCAGCCTCCCCCCGCGCAGACTGGCCCCGTCCTGGTGGTGCTCATCCCTGCTGACATTTGGCCATTAACCTGGACACGAACTGGTGAGTTCTTCCAACCCCTTCCCTTGGGCTTGCGCAGTGGAAATGCATTTATTGGTCCCTGGGCTGTCTGTCTTCTGCTTTGAGTAACTGGGGGGCAGAGTCACTGAGGAAGAGCCTACAAAGGATCTCAGGGGATCCCCTGAAACTGTCTCCAGAGTGCCAGCAGCCACTTCTGCGAGGACTCCCTCCCCCAGGACCAGCGAAGACAGAAGGTAGCCAGTAGATCGGTCCTACCCAACCCGTGACTTGTGTCACCGATACTCCCTTCTGGCACTTACGGTTTTTTTGAAGGGTGCTGGGGGTAGACTGTGGACTCAGCATTGAATGACCCCTAAAGGATAAAATATTCTATTATCTTCCTCTGGGGAGGAAAGCCCCAATCCTAACCTACCGTTTCTTTGCATCAGAAAGCAGAAAAGCTTACCACTTCAAGCAAGACAACGATTTGAACGCTGCAACAGAAGGGAAGCTATTTGAAGAGCAGTAACAGTTGAACCTACGGTTCCTTAACAAAAAAAGAGGAGAGATCCTGCTATTTTAAGATCATACGGACCTGTGACAGATGATCCTGCATCTTTCTGCTGAAGTTATTTTACTCTAAGGACAAAGTTGTTTTATTTTCTTGGCTTACATTTTTCTTTGCGACTCACTGGTTGTGCTGCGTTCCTGTCTAGAACTGCAGGAGGATCTGTGGGCTGCACTGCTTTAGAGAACTGAACTTTGACATCAGCTACCACAGAGCTTTGGTTACTGGCACCAGTCCTTCCCGTGGAAGCTGACAGCTGGGAAGTGCTGACCACCTACCGCGTTTGGCCCCGCTGTCGCCTCCCCGTCGAGCACACCAACAGGCACCGCTAGCTCCTTGGGAGCTCACCACCAGGATGGAAGAAGTCTGGGTTGTGTACCTCTGCCTGATCTTGCTTATCATGGTGCTTTTCCTAATGAAGCACAACCCACACGTGGAAGAGGCCAAGAAGGAGAGGGAAAGCAGAAGCCCCCCGCCGCCCTCTTCCTTTTTCCCCAGCAACGTCGGCAAACAACTGGAGCACACCCAGGAGGAGCTGGAGCACTACCTGGACAGGCTAACCCACGTCTTGTTTGACACGGAAGCCAGGAAAAGGGATGGCCACCATGATCAGAAGTCCCACCATCACCATCACCGAAGCGCCGATGCGTCTGAAACTGATGAGCGTTCAGGAAAGGAGGCGGCACGCTCTCAGCATCTGTCAGGCTACACGAGGGTTCAGGTACGAGGCTTATAAACGCTTTCAGACTCAACCCGACGTAGAGCTCCGGGTGAAGGAGTCAATCCGGTTGAAATACATAGTGCGTGAACTCGGATGGGGAAGGGGTGCCATTGTGACCTACAATTGCACATTCCTGGTTTTGCACTGTGTATTCCAACACTGAGCAGTCGTTCAGAGGCAGCTGTGCGTGACATGAGCTGTACGTACGTTACGTGTGCAAGACCTCGGAGTTGGCCTTGGCATCTCTGTGTGTGTATCAGTGTCAATTATTCCTTCCCGCATTCATAGAAATGGGTATCATGTCTTCAAGAAATTATTATGTAGCTCTTCAGCTGTTAAATATCTCCACTTTCCTCACAAACAGCAGTGTTTGTCCTTTGCCCAGCTAAGAATGTGGCCCAGCAGGGCACGGGAGCTCTGCAGACACCTCTCCAGGGATGAAGGCACAGTGTCGAGCCGTGGGACGGACGTTTTTCTGCTGCGGATGGTGATCATGCACAGTGTACTCTGTAAACATGAAAGTCACTATTGGCTACCCGCAAAATTCTCTTTGCCTTGGCCAAGGGCCTTTTTTAGGGGATGGAACAAGATGCATGCCATTATATTTTTATCGTTATCCTCACGGCAATACATCAGATTTTGCCCTTGAGATGACAGAGTTCTGTGGCAGCTATGCGAGGCCGGGTTACCTTACGCTAGCAGCTGTTTATATTCCTCATTCTTGAGACACATAGCTTGCAGTGCCAAAGCCCCACTCCGTCACCCAGCACGTTCTAGGTCCAGGTGGGAGCTCCGGTACGGAGCCCTCACCTCAGGGGAGAGAGCCAGACCTTGATGTCAATAACTGCACCCTGCTGAAGAATCGAGAGACAGGTTTCTTAGCAGCGAAGGCGCTGCTGAAAACAGCCTTTTCAGTCAGTCAGGGCGTAACTTCTTCAGTCTTCAGAGGTGGCCTGAGGTGTCTGGGGGAATCAGTGCATCCAGCTGAAGGCAGAGGGGGCAAATGTACAAAATGTGAGAATGTTGGGCAGAGAAAATGGGCAGAAAGTGTAATTAAAGTGGTTATTTACTGAAGAAGGTGCTATTTTATTAGATCTATTACAGATTTAAAAAATAGCAATGGCTTTTCATTATGGAAGTAGGTCATCTGGCAAAATAACAGTGTTAGCTGATTTTCTGCCATGGTTAAAGACAACTTTGTTTGCAGAATACAAATTGGGGAGAAAAGGTGATGTGGTCACTATTTTGCTACAGTTTAACATAACCCTTCAGTGAACATTCACTTGCCTAGGAAAAGAGAGTGCGCTTTTTTTGCAGATGATGCAGCAGATGATCCTTCTTTGGCCAGTTGAAAACTTTAATATAAGTTCCTTTGGCATCTGGAATGAACAGTAATCATGCAGAAGCAAAGTCACAGAAATAATCTTTCGTTGTTCCTTGTTTTGTGTTTTGGAAGCCGCGAGAAAGAAGTCACCACCTAAACAGACCTGGACGAGGACTTGTCAAGGAGTTGTCCCGCTGCTGAAGTGCAATGGGAAACTGCAGCTTTGCCCTGTACAGTATTGGTGCCAAAACTGCCGGGGGTTGGTTTATTGCTGAGGCGAATGCTAGGTGTTGGGACAGCTTCAGGAGCTGTTCTTGAGCGTGGTAACCCGCGTGCTGGCCTGACGGAGATGCAGTCGGCTCGGAACGCCATCTAGGTGCCAGCTGCGGGCAGGAGAACGTGTGGGTACGCGCAGAGGCTTTTGGGTCTCTCAGGTCACGGAAGGACATTGATGCTTTTGTTCGGGGGGGTGGGGGGGTAGCATTCTCTTCCTTCTTCTCAGAATTTTGTCTCTCAGAGCGAGTGTAGGTTGTTGGGAGGTGCCAAATTAGGACCGCTAGAACATGAAATTCTCATTGTCTAGCAGAGGTAGGACGGCTTGCAGTGAAAGCTGCTTCGGTCACTGTGCCAGTCGTCTTAACCACCCGTGTCCAGGATCTCCGCTTGCCCAGTTCTGCAAAAGCTGCAGCTCTCCTGGCACTGCTGTGCAGAGAGGAGTGATCTAAAACCTGTTACGGACGGAGAAGGAGAAAACACCACCAAGCTGGAGCCCTGGGCACTCAGGAGAAATATGGGTGGAAATTGAAAGTAGCAGAACTGGTATTGGTAAGAGGCAATAGTAGTTGCATATTTCTCAGGAGGCATTGTGCATATTAAATGGACTTTGGCCATCGTTGGTCGGCTGCCAGTGTAGACACCTTCAATCATCCTACTTTCCACTGGAGGAAGCCACTTTGCCTTGCAAACAGATGTTCAGAAGGAGCTAGGATTTGGGGTTTTTTCATTCATTGCACTCATCTAAGCCTTTGTCTAGTTAGGATAGAATCCACATTTTCTTCTGAATTTCTATCTGATGCTACACATTAAGTCATTAAATGGTCTAAAAATAATTTCTAGGTTTCTCCTCATTTCCCACTGACTGTTCTCATGGAAACTGAGCAGTCCACTCGTTACAGCCGAAACAGGAGCGACTGAATGGATTCAGAAGTGCAGGAGGGCAAGATGGGTAAAGGCAGTAGGTGATAGAGCAGTAAGCAGATTATTTGGGAAAAGTGTACTCGGAGGGTTTCCTGCTTCATTAAACTTAATCAGAGGAGGGTTATTTTCGGGTTGTTTTCAGAAGCAATGAAAAATGAATGGCGGCAGATGGCAGAGAGGTGGGGGCCTCCTACACGGTGGAAAAATAGATTGCCAGCGTCTGCGGTACGTGCCGGGGGTGGCGGAGCAGGTGTGCCTGTTAGGACAAGGCAGAAGTTGGAAGTCTTGGATTTAGAAAAGCCGCAGGGCCAGCTGCGAGCCATGCGGTGAGGGGCAGACTGGCGCGATGCCCCCGCTGATGGCGAGTGGGGAGTTTTCGCCAGAGGTGCTGGGCTGAGTACCGGTGCTTGCCCTGAGGCAGCACGGATTTGAGTTCAGGAGTGTGTCGGAGGGAGATGCCCGTCATCAGTGGCTGCGTGAGATACCTGCTGGGTAAACTTGCCTGGCTCTGACGGACCTGGATAGTGTATGCAGTGTTTGACACGGGTCAGGAGGGTCAGCAAACCCAGTGCTTCTGCTGGAAATGCTTCCCACAGTCAGTTCTCTTCAATGCTCTTCTTAACCTGCAAACCTTTGAGCTGTACCCGTGGAAATTCTCGTGGTGATGTGTCAGTGCTAACACAGCCTTGATTCACCTGAGCATGGCATGAACAGGCAGAGCTGCAAGGAAAAATAGTTACTGTTCATCCACACAGGCTTGGCTTTTGTGTCGTACTGGGCCTCCTCACTTCTCCAGACCTGGCAAGAGTGGCAAGCTTTCTGCAGTGTATTCCTGGTGGATTTTGGGTGGTTGTAATTACGCTGCAAGAGGCTCTACTTTGGTCCATCTGCTGATCCAGTCTGCTACTTCAGCCCGTAACAGGTCCTGAAAAACACGTAGAGGGCTAACCCATTGACATGACTGAATGCCTGTGTGGATGTCGTGCTGTGGTGATAGACACCTTAAATGACGTTACCAAAGATAATACCGTTAGGGCATGTTTCTGCAATCCTAAGCTGACTGTATTGCACACATCCTCCATCTGCTGTCACCGTCTTCCTCCGTGATGAGGCATTTTCTGTTGTGTGGTACTTGCCCATAAAGCTAGGTGAGTCAAGATGAAGAAGGAGGATATATCAACTCAAGAAGATATTTTGTTCTTTGGGGGAAGAAGAGTAGAAAGAGTTGAGGTTATTTTGGGGAAAACTAATGCAGAAGAGTTCATTGGAAGAGCCTTGCCAGCTTCCAGTGTTTCCTGTCCTGGCTGTTGCATTAGGCAGCGTTGGCAGGTGCCGCATCTGCAGCCGAGCTGGTGCTGAGCTTTCCTCTAAGCTTTGCTGCCTGCGTATTGCAGCCGTGTCTCTGCCTGCCTACCCCTTCACCGCCGCGGTTAGGACGGTCATCGCTGAAGCGAGCGTCTGTGTACCTGCCCTGCGAAATCTGGGGATTGTTTCAGTGCCTCTGTCTTTCACTCTGGTTGTTAAACCCCACTTTGTTCGTCGTGGGCTTTGCAGACCTCCAGAAGGCAGCGCCAAGGTAAGAAGTGGCAGCAGCAGAAAATGACGATTAGCAAAATGAGCGTGGGTTTGCCTTCGCAGCTAGCCAACGTCAGCGTGTCAGTTTGTCCTCCAAGCTCTGCTCTGCAGTGGCCGTGCCCCAGCCTTTGATAAAGAGGAATCTTTAACTGAGAGGAATTTTTGATCACTATGTTCTCTGTACTCTGTGCAAAGCGTTACTGGATCTGGAGCTGTATCCCTGCCAACCTCTTAAGGTGAGCAGTGGTGACCTCAGGGGTATTCACACTGTCTAACTGCAGACATTTAACTTAGGTGCCCTGGGGGAGAGGTGTGAGTCGGAGCACTGAAGGTAGGAGCAAAAATAAAATGCTTAAAATAACCCCAGTTAATGATGTGATTAACCATATACCATCACCCTTCCATTAGCTTGCCCCTAGCCTGCACCACTCCAATGAGCCACGAAAATGCCACTGAAGAAGAGTTGGGAGTGCAGACTGGCAGCTCAGGGGTGACAGAGGCTTCAACCGCGCTTTTAAGCCTGTGAGTGCTTTTAAGAAGATGACCCTAAACATTTAACTTGTATAATTTGAGACATATGCTGGAGGAGAATTCCCATGCCCAAATAAGTTAGATGTCTAAACCCTGAGCTAATTAATCACGGCTCTGCCTGTAGTCAGGAGAGAGCAACAGGCATCCTCCGAGGCTGACTCATGTTGTGCATCCCCTCCTCCGTTCAGATGCGTTGCCCAAGCTGGGCAGAGTCCCGTCCCTCTTTATGGCACAGCAGTCTGTGGTTGAGAGAGATCTGGGCTGGTGGTGGAAGCGGGCGGCGTGGCTCTGTGGGAGCGGTGCGCTGCTCCTGCTGGTTAGCTCAGTATTTGCCTTAGCAATGAATTTATTTAGATTGCTCCACTATTTGCCAGTCACCATTTTAGAATTCTTTTTGCTCATTTCCTAGGCTCCCCAGACTCCTGTGAAAGGGGCAAACCCACCCAATATATCTGCATAATTGGGATGACCCACAGGCTAATAAGGGAGTAAGAGTCTTCCCATGAAGTTCAAGGTCTTGGTGACAGACTCACGTTCTGGGAAGAATTCATCCCATTTGATCTCAGTTAAAGAAATGAACAGATTAGCAAATGTATATGTTAGCCTTAAAACAAAATGCCCATTATGTGGGCAGGGTAGTTCTTGTGATTATTCTGCGGCTTTAAGGCGGTAGAGGAGCTGATCTTCAATGTCCTAACGTTTCTGCTGTAAACTGACAGTCGTACAAAGAGAAACCTCCTGAAGGAAAGGGGTACAAGAGCTAATGTCCTTGTCACTGATTCCAGAAGGATATACTGGAGTTTTGTTGTTTCTTCATTGTAGGTGAACACATTTATGTTATCATAAGGTGCTGAGTTGTTGATGAATTCCTCCTGATCAGTGAGTTTCCTACAATGGCAGCCCGGAGTATGTTATCTGAAATTATCCTGATGTGAACTTCATTAAGCTGTATGAACATATTTGCTTCAGGCTGTTCAGGCAGATCTTTAGTTCTGCAGGAATCCTTCTCACAGCCAGTCATGCCTGAAAACACACTTGAGCAGGTGCCCGAATATTTCAGGAAATTGTACGCAGACAGTAGGTGGTCTTCAAGTGGATGCCTTAAATATCAGCTTCTCCTACATCTGATTTTCCAGTGGCTTCTGTGACATCTTTTTTTATCCAGTCCAGTTAGTAAACACGTGTTTTTTTCTCAATTTGTTACCTGCCAAAGTCTTGGCACAAGCTGTTGCTGTCCACGCCTGTTCTGTAGGCACACATAGGATTTTGGTCTCTGACACCGTTGATCTTTGTGCTTTTAAGCAAACACCAAATTTAGTTTCATTTCAGAAAGCATGAATCTAAATTTCAAACATGTCTTGGGAAAAGCCAGATGAAGAGCATGTGGCAAAGTCTGTGAAACCTGAAGGACAGAGAAGGTGAGATGGGAATGGCTCTGCACTAGCTCTGTTTCCCTGCATGAAAGCCAACAAAATTGCCAAGCATCAAACTTAAAGCAGAGCAGCACTTACAGAGCACATAGCTTAACTCCAAATTTCTGCCAAAGAATGACCTGGAAACGAAGGGGATTCATTGCTTTCTAAAGGATTAAAAGCATTCATAGAAGTTTGGGGCATGACAGGCTCTTAAACACTTTTGTCCCTGAATCCCTGAAGCCAGAAGGACAGCTAGCTGTCTTGAGTGCCCTTAGTTTAAAAAAACACAAGAACCATGTTACCTGGTGTATGTCACATCTTGGGTTTAGACTGAAAAAGACTTCTCAGTGTCCTCTTAGGAACTGGGGTAGTTGAAAAGTAGACTGTTTCATAGGCTGAATGGAGGGCAGGACGCGGCAGGTGTGCTCAATATTTAGCCTCTGGAGTCCTGCCCAAAAGGGAGGAGTTTCCCGAGTCCTCGCAAGCATGTACGGTGAACTCACCGATAAACCAAGAGAGCCATTTGTTTCATCTTGCCTCACTTGTGACAAACCAGGTTTCAAGACCTTCTGGCCACCGGCAGGGAATCCAGCGTGGGTGCTAGCTGTCCAGGCCCTGGCAACGAGCGGTGATACCGGCGTCTGAGTGACAGGTTTACGGCTGATCGTAGATCTGTCGTCAGGTCTGGGACAGCTGAAGGGCTTTGTGAAAAATGCTGCTGCGTTACAGAGGTGCTCCGAAAGAGCACACAGGCCTGCAGCGAGATGCTGAGCCAAGCTGCGTTAAACCCTCTGGGGAACCGTTACAAGCCTAAAGGTGATGTCCTAGACATGACAAACACTTCCTTCAAAGGAAGGGCCAAAGATACCGCTTTCTTGAGACTGATGAGGTGGGACTGACCTTTCAGGATTTGGGAGCCGATGGTAAGGTGATAATATTTAATACCTAGTTCTTTTTAGATTCCTGGTCATTGGTGAGTGGAAGGACAGTACTGCGGTCAGGGCTTAGCAGTTCTGTTCCCCGCTGCTCCACTTCAGCGTGGGTAGGTCTGAGCGTAGGCTTTATTTTGCAGGGCACTTGGAGGCAGCCCTCCAGGTGAGGTTCACGAATAGAATAGCAGGTTCTCTTTTCAGATAAACCCTGAGGGGTCGTCTGGTCGCTACCAAGCACATGCACACAGGTTGCTCCTGGACCATCTACAAAGGCTTTGAATGCACGGGAGGTGCTGGGGAGTACGTTGTGCTCCTGGGAGACGCAGCCTTGGCCTGCTTCCTGAAAATGAAGGCAATTTTCCCACACGTAAGACAGGCTGAAGGAACGGGTAGTATGGGGCTGCAGGAGGAGGAAGAATAAAGGCTCATCTACACCTTTTAACTCTTCAAAGATCAGGTGAGGAAGGTGAATGACCAGGACTTAATGAAAGCTTGTGTGCAGACAAAGATGAGAGTTGCTAATTAATATGCTGGAGTTGTGGAGGCAGTCTGAGGTGACTGGGACAGAGAGGAAGTGGCACAAGTTCTTCCTAAGAAAATACAGAGTATGCCTATGGCACATCAAGCTGACAAAGGTGGCGTAGTCATCCAAGAGACGATGCCGTGGCGGAGACACCACGATAAAGGTGGGAAGGTAATAGGTGGGAATCAGAAGACTCTCGGTTTAGCTCAGATGAGAAGCAATTCAAGAGCAGAGAAGGTGACTGCTGGCACCGGGGCTTCCAGCAGGAACTGGGAGAAAATAATTGTAGACACTGTGAGTATAGAGAGGGCTAGAGGACTGTGAGGAAACTGTCCTGTTACATTAATCTGGAAAAGCAGATGAGTATGAGTGTGAACAAGAGTGTGCCAGAGGAAGAACGAAACGGGAGTGTTTTCAGGACAGCAAGCGAAGCAGTCCACCTGTCCATCAACCCTGGTCCTAGCAATATTGCTGTAAGCAGGGATGGAAGAGAGGAGCCATAAGATGAATTTGAGGAGTCATGGCACAACAAGGATGGAAGGAGGACGTCAGGAGTAGCTAATTGGACTTCCCCAGGCTGAACAGGAAGGGTCAAAGGCCTTCTCTGGGAAGGGAGCTGTTAGGTCCCGACAAGTTGCTGGATGGAGAGAGCAGGGCAAGCCGAGCGTGGCGACAGGGGAACAGGGAGAAGTGACTGGAAAGAAACTCAGTGAGGGGAATCATAAAAAAGTGGTGAAAGATTTGTAGGTTTTAACAAAACTCGGCCTCAGAGCCACAGGAGCTATCGCGTGGGTGCTCTGAGCCCACAGCGAGTGTGGAGATCTGGGTGTGAGCTTAAATCACTCTTAAGGTGTTCCAAGTCACTTTTGCTTTCCAGTCAGGGTATGCCTTGGCTCAGCTGACTGCTGCAGCCGTCAGATGCAGTAAGTTGCTCTCCTGCAAGTCGGCGGAAGGAGCAAACCCACGACCACTCACCCTGGGCTGTGTCCAGTGGCAGTGGCCCATCCATGGGTGCCACCTCTTGGCAGATGCCCTTTTGGATTTAGGAAGCACAAGTTCGTGAGAGCTGGGGTAGCTACAGCTATGTAACACCTAATTTGCACTCTACCGAGTGCAAGGGCAGTGTTAATCCCGTGTGTGCTTGCCTGGCAGCAGGTACTGCTGTGGGTCTCCTCTAAACTGTTTGCAGCCGGGGGAGCTGGCTGGTCTGAGTCCAACACCACCAGCGTGTCAGACCCCCTGGTCCACCCTTCCTGATGGCTCTTGTTCAACTTCGAGTCTCAGGCAGTGGGCTTTCCCACTGAAAGGTGTTCCTGGAAAACCCACAGCTCTTGTTTGGAAAACCTGTCCGTTGTTTCAAACCTGTCTCTGAGCGTCGCCCGCGCATGCTGCGCTCCCTGCCCTCTCCAGTGGTGCTCGTGGACATGCGGCCTCCGAGCAGGAGCCAGGGCTTGGGTTCCTGCTCCCAAGGGCGGGTTGCTGCAGTATATGGGCTGCCTGACCCAGGCAGTATTGAGTTGCTTTTTGCAGGACCGTGCCAGTATGACCTGTTCAGATATCCCAGCCGAGCGCGGGAGCTGTTGGCAGTCTAACCAGAGAGGTCACGTTAATGTCAGCGCACCTTTGCCAGAAGGAAGGCTTCTGAAAGTGCGGTCTGCGGAGCTAACGGGATGAGTTTCTTCCCATCTGTTCTGTACTTTTCCATTCCTTTGTTTGGTTGTTCCCTCTCACTGATCAGCGCTAACCTGCTGAAGAACCGCAGGGTTTGGATGCTGGAGGGCAGTAGTGAGGCCCAAATGACCCAATCTTTCTGTTGGGTGGCTCAGATGGTCTCTTTGGGTTGTTTGAAGCCCTTGGATGAGTGATGAAGTCCAGGGACAACTCCGGAGGGCGGGCAGTGCTCAGCAAAGGGCCCACACCGCAGGTCAGCAGCAAGTCCTGCCTTCGGGGAGGTCTGCACGCTGAACAGGAGTTTTTCCAGCTTGAAGGTCAGGTCCTGCTCAGCTGCTCAGGCTTGCCATTCACATGAGAAACACGAATCCTTGGACCAGCTCACATACAAAGAAACCTAGTCAGTCACAGCCGTGCCTGGGGACAAAGGAGGCAGATTGACAGGAGCTCCACTGAGTTCAGAGGGGTTCATTTCACAGACGTACGAGCCGTGACCCCGCGAGGTGCCCACTCGCAGAGCACCTGTGGGATCAATGCAGTCAGTGTTTCCACTGATAATCCCTGTGAACCCCTCAGGAAATTTCACCCATTTCCCTTCCTAATTAATTGTCGTCTATATACATTATGGCTGTTGAGTTGAATAGATTAGAAATGACATCCAGTGTTTTCAGGTATTTGCATCCATCATTCAGCTGGAATTAGGAAAGCCTCATCTGGCATTATAGGTTCAAGTGAGCAGATTCCCAGATCCGTTCTTTCAGTTCAGGAGCGTGAGATCCAGCTCCTGAAGATCTGAACATGTCCTTGGGCCGGTGTGGTGGGTGCAGCTGCAGGGGGAGAGCACGTTTGACTGGATTTGCAGTGCCAGTGGCTGTGTATCATTAGGGTTTAAACATTTGTATACATAAATCTCTAATATTTTCTTACTCTAAATGCATCACTTGTAATACCTTTAAGTCTGTGTTTGCAGGTTTGGGAGCAGCTTTGTCCGTCGTGTCTCTGTGTGCATGTCAGTCACGTCAGTGGTTTTTTCAGAAGGGTGAACAGTGGCTGTTCCTACTCTTTTTCCCAAACTCTGGAGCAAACAGTGCCGATTTGCACAGTTATCTGAATGTTGCTTTTTTAAGGCAAAAAAACCCAAACCCCTGAGGAAAGGACTTAGCTGTTGAGATGGTCGCAGAGCAGCATCACTGAAGGACCTGCGCTGGATGGGCTGGACACCGCTCTGCTGGGTGGCGTGGCTGAAGGCAGCGGGTGCTGAGCGCAGGAGGGCAGCAGTTCTGTCCCCACGGTGTTCGTGGTGTTCACCACAGTGACAACCGGGAGAGCCCCAGCGCTTCCTATTCCTCTCTCAGAGCTAACGGGCAGGTCAAGGGGGCACCCACCTGAGGTTGTTATTTTTTGTTTGTTTGTTTTGTTTTGTTTCTGAACAGGAGAAAACCACTCCTCCTGGAAGCACTGAGAATATTGTGGAAGAGATTGGTGAGTTGGGCCAAACTGTGAGATTATGGCTAGAGAAATCTCCTGCTCCCATGCAGGCAATTGCTTTTGCCACTTCAGCCAGGAGTGATGGGGAAAATGCTCCTGGTTTTTCCATTTCATGCATGAGTATCTGTATACGCAGCCAAACATTCAGGCTCCGTCTTAGTTAGCACCCCGATTCCAGCTGTGAGCACTGGGTACGTTCTGCCAGCAAGTGGGCATTTCCCTGCAGCTAGTTTTTGAAGGGAAGCAGTCCTGCAGGGAAGTCAAGCCCAGAGCTGTCTTCAGGCATTGGTTCCATGAGGGTATATGCCCAGAGACTGTTCTCCTGGCCGCTGTGGCTATCTCTACAGAGCCCTGAAAAGGGGGTCAGTAAGCAGAAGATGCTCCCACTGGCCTCACAGATAATGCTGGGGAAGCGTGGCTCTGTGCTCGCATACGAAAGGAAAAGTGTGGTCCTCGCCCTGACCCGCCGCCACCAAGGACTCCTCAGGCAGCAGATGGTAGAGAGGACGTGGATACTCTGTCTTGCCTTCCCTCTCCTCCTGTCAGGCTGCTCTAGGCCAGCCAGCTCCACAGGCTACGACTCGGTAGCACCCCGATGCCCTGCTCTGCCAAGCCAGGGAGCCCAGTGCCGAAACCCTTCCCTAAGCTTTTTTCCTCTCAGCTGATTTGCAAATATGTCGTTGACTTCAAAATCAAACTTTATGTCCTCGCTGTACAAACTGACCCTTCCTCCACGTGAACCCAGAAGCTGAGTTGTTAGTGGGCAGAGCTGGTTCAATAACGAGGGTTGCCAGGATGAGAGCGGAGGAGGGTCATACCCATCCCAGCCCGTCCGCAGTCAGTGCGTTTGAAAACTGCCCTCCACAAAATGTCACTGGCAATTACTCTTGGTGGCAGCTTTTGGAAACTTTTATTGCTTCTATCTACAACCATAGCAAGCATTTTTGACAAAAAACACCCCAACTAAATCCATGCTGTGTTTTACAAGAAATCTTCTGTTGTCAAAATTCGATTTGGCCAGCTCTACAGCCGTTTACTACTGCGTGTGTTGAAGGGAAGGAAGCCCTCCTGATTTTTGTTCCCTCTGTTTTATCACATCAGGTAAAGCCGCTTTCCCCACGTCCTCATTCTGCCACCCCTGCTGATTCCTGTTTGGAAACCACAGCTTATTACCTCCTTACTGTGCTAAATGTGCACACATATTTAACAGAATAAGCATGGACACTAGCTCACAACGGACTGTGAGACGCAGAAAGCACAAGCCCAGCCTTTCAGCTGCACCAGTTGGCAAGGCAGAGACTGAACAGCAACGAGGTGACGGCACTTGCCTTCCTGCCAGGGCACGGCCCCTCGGTGCCCACTCCTCCTCCTCCCAGAGTCTTTGGAAACAGGGAATGATTTTTGGTTTGGCTTTGCGCTCTTCTGAGCTGTCTGAACCCATGTGAGAAATGCAACAGGGGCCGTGCTCCCTAGGAGAGCGGGACGGATGGCCTCAGGCATTGAAAGAGGATGCGGTGCCATCATGTTGTGTAAGGCCAGTGTGGAGGAGGGGGAGGCCAGAAGGATGTCCGTGAAGGCCTGTGGAGACCGCTGGTTCTGTGTGCACACAAGGGCTGTGTTTGTGCTGGAAGCCAGGGACTGCCGTGTACCGGCCGTGTGGGGCCAGGTATGACCCCCGGGTGAGAGGTGCCTCTGGGTCTTGGAGGGTGCAGGAGTGATGGGCTCCTGCACTGTGCAGAGGTTGTGATCTTCAGGAGATCAGTATGCTGGGTTTCCAAACACACTACCCAAAAAGGTCACCAAATTCAAATAGTTTAATTAGCTTGAGAGGATGGAGTCATTTTCAAGAGGGGAAATGAAGAGGGCTGCAGTGGAGGTTTCCTGGACTGTTACAGGAGATCCAGCACTCGGGAGTGCCGTTCCTAACCTCCCACGGTGCTTAGCCCCACCGGCAGCTATTTCCAGGCAAACTCCTGCAGGGCTTGCTGACAACTGCAAGGAGCTCATCAACAGAGGTGT
>NW_010239669.1:366-6326 GCF_000690775.1 Eurypyga helias | reverse complement strand
CAGGAGACGGTAGACACAGATCTCTATGTGAGAAGAAGACAGCGCCCGACTGCTTCCAGGAGATACCGTGAGGGTTACCGGTAAAGACAGCTCTCCGTGGGCATCTTGTTTTGTCTGTAGCTCTCCTTGCCTCCTCCTTCCTTTCGTTTCTTGCTCTTCTGGACTCCGTTTCTGCTAAGCTGAGCCGTGTCCTTACCGGGCTGGGGTGCGAGGTGGCTCCCCGTCGGAGGTGTGCGGTGGGTGACCCTGGGGCAGGAGCAGCCACAGGAGTGGGCTGGGTGAAGTTGTGAAGATGGGGGATGTGGGGGAGCACAGGATGGTTCTGTGATACTGACCCCTGTTAATGTGGGGCAGGAGCTCTGGCCATGT
The DNA here is from genome assembly GCF_000690775.1 of Eurypyga helias. Lineage (NCBI taxonomy): Eukaryota > Metazoa > Chordata > Aves > Eurypygiformes > Eurypygidae > Eurypyga > Eurypyga helias. The sequence goes on along the minus strand of NW_010239669.1, from coordinate 5,957 downwards.
GGGAGGATAAGAGCTGAGGAAGAGGTGGCATCATTTTCTTCCTTGGCCTGGGCCGGTGAAGAGAGTGTCGTGAGTAGCCTGTGTGGGCTGACGTGTCAGCCAAGGCCCTTCTTGGCTTCCGTCATCCACCCGGTGTGTGTGTGTCTGGGGAACGGGACCGCATCTTGTCTTGGGAACCTCCATGGAAACGGAGAGGCCTTTCCCAGTGCGCTGTCTCTGGGTGGCAGCTGAGCTTCGCTGGAGCCGGGAGCCTGGCCAGCATCCTGATGCACCGCAGCGGCTGGAGGCAACCCTGCAGCTCGGGCTTGCATTGTCTGAGCTGTCCCCAGTTGTTGTGCAGGGATGCTGGGCGCAAGGGTTTACTTCTGTTGCTGAGCTCCATCACTGCAGGCTCAGAGACCTCAAAATAAGCCATGCTGGTGGACTGGAGCTGAACAGGCATGTTACAGGCGTGAACAGGCGTGTTACAGCTCCAAAGTTGAACTAAGTGACAGGAAAGGGAGAAATGGCACCTATGAAAACTCAGTGTGGGCTCCTACTGCCAGGCATCTGGCTGTCCAGCTTCTAGCCACTTGAGGAAGAGGAGGAGAGCAAGGGGATGTAAGTTTTATATGAGGAAAAAAAAAGCAAGCAGCCTGTGGCTCTCTTTTTATGTTGTTTAGCCATTAAAAAGCACCTGCTTGGGATTTTCTCTCTTTCCCATTTCAGCAGTCAAGGCTTACACAGTTTGGGAGTGGTTCTATACTCCATGGCTTGGGGGAGCTCGGTTTTGCATCTTGTAGTAGTGCTGTTTGTCTGATGTATAGATGAATGTATGTCCCTATATAGATACGTGTGTGTGTATTTACCTAGAACATCCTCTGCCCATTTTCCACCCTCTTCAGCACACGTTAAACATTCGTGCTGGTTCCATGACATTAAGCACGGTTGAAGATTACATATGCAAACTTATTGTTCGGTGTCCCTATGGGGATATTTATGATGTATGAGCTGTATACAGTACATGAGGTTATACAGAGCATATATGTTGTGTGTGGGGTGTGTGTGTAATGGCACGGTTTAACCTTGCTTTGGCTCTGCAAGGTAGGTCATGCCAAATGCTCTGTCATGGCAATTTAGAGCTGACCCAGGGTCCTTAAGCATCAGGTTATGTTGACAGCTGAAATAACCTTCCTCAGACACAGGACATCTACGGGTTTATAATTAGAGCCCTTTCCTTGGCAGCTGCACCAGCGCAGAGTCTGTTAAGGGGAAGATGGGGAGCGGGGAGGAGGGATGTTCATGGCTCATAGGTGTGGGACCCTGGTTATCCATGTCAGCCACCATCCACCACGTCAAGGGAAGGGGACTTGGTGGGACCTGCTTCCCCAGAGCGTTGCTGCTGGCCAAGCTACGTCCTAGTCACAGGGCTGAGTCTCAACGGGGAGCGAGGGCCTGGCCCTGCCACTGCATGTGGAGATGCTCAGCCAGTGTCCAGGACCAGGCAGATGTTCAGGCAGCTTCCCCTTTTTGCCTGGTAGAGTCCATGGTAGAGCAGGGAAGTAGACTCAGAGCGTCCATCTCCCAGGAGCTGATGAACAGGGAAGATGTCCTTTTGTGTCAGGGTTGCATGTAGCTGAAAGCAAGAACTTCTTGTGCTTCCCAGCATCAAGGGTTGCGTGCATGTTTCGACCCCCTGCGAAGTCGATGCAAATGTTCAAGCACTCCCTGGACAAGCAGTCTCAGCTTTTCAGAGCTGGGATGCTCCTCAAGAGTGGGCTGCAGGCCCCTGCATGCTGGAAGGGCCTTTGACAACCTGATCCGCTGCGGCTGCTGGTTTGCTCCTCTGTACTGGTCACAGCTCATTCTGGTGTGAAGTCCAGCTTGGGCACTGAAGTCATCTGGGCTTTGCAGCAGCGCAAAGAAGATGAGCATCTGGGCCAGAGCTGTAAGTTGCAAAGAGCTCTGCAACTGGGTTGACCAAAAGCTGCTTTGCTCTCCCCAGTGACCTTGGTTTGAACTGCTGTGTCCTCAGGCTGTGAGCAGCATCAGCAGGTCCCACCAGCAAGCACCGGGCTGAGGACCGCTGCTCTGCCCCGGTTAGAGTGTTCTTCCCTCCAAGGGTGACGCCACCGATTTGTTTCTCCCCTTAGTTCACGATGTGGTTGTCGTTCCCCCATTGACTGCCTGCGTGTTTCGGTTCTGTTCTTTTCCTGCAGGCCTGAAACAGCTGTTCAGCCTGAGACCGATACATCTTAGAGCAGTAGCTGGTAAGTGTCCCCCCGTTACTCGCTGCCCATTTTATGTAGCTCAGGCTAAAGCCTGTGACCCCCATCTGCGGGCGGTAGGTGCGGCTGTCCTGTCTACCCCTGTGCCTGTGGATCAGGGAACTGCAGAGCCCAAGGGCTGGGCTGATGTCCTGAACCTCAGGTTGTGCTTTGTATCACAGCACAAGTCCTAGTGTGCTCGGAGTCCCACTGCATGCCTCCTCCTGCCCGGCTTGTCCCTGCCTGGATGCTGCCGGAGAGGAGGACTGAGGTTCAACCCACCTGCCGGCACTGCCCCACCACCACAGGGTTCCTGCCCCAGCCTCACGTTTGTGGTTTCCGTGGGTGTGATCCGTTCACTGGTTTGAGACCCTCTTCGTGCTGCCCCGACACAGCCTGGCCCTCTGTGAGAGACGCGGAGCTGGCAGAGGCGCTGCTGGTCTTGGGGCTCTCCAGAGCCATTTGAACGAGCAGTTGAGAAACGGGCTTTGCCACCGTTCTTGGCATCTGCCCTCAAGTGAAGCTGACCCTGAGCGGACACTTGCCTTCCTCCCAGGGCATGGCCCGTCAGTGCTTACTCCTGCTCCTCCTCCTCCTCCTCCCAGAGCCTCTGTCTACATCCCACTCCTGCGATCTTCAGACGGGTCTCATTCCCTTTTCCTTTCTCTTCCCCGACAGCTCCAGCTTCCCCGGCGTGTGGCAGCAGCTTGCAGACCTAGTGGCTTTGCAGCCTTCGAGGAGACCTGGAGTGAACCAAAGGGGTTGGTGGGGTGGGATCGGGGCATCTTTAGGGGTGTACCTGGGTGAGGGGAGAAGGAGCATTTGGTGTTGTAGCTAAGGCAAAAAGCTTTCCCTGTGTTGAGGCCAGGTCAGGCACGTTTGCTGTTTCTTGAGAATAAACATCCTGCCTCGTGCGCAGAGCTGCAGGCTTGCTCTGACCAGGCGTGCGGAGGGCAGACCGCTCCCCGGCAAGCCCTTCGCTGCCTGTCGCAGCAGCCAAAGCTTCCCGCCCGGCTGGGCAGCAGCGCGCGGCTCTGAGGGAAAAGGCAATGCCTGAAGAGAGAAGGTGGCATCTCCAGAAGCACCAAACGGCCAGGCCTGGCCAGACCTGGAGCTCATCAGCGCAGTTGTTGCCTGGCTCAGGCCGTGCAGAATGCAAAGCTACCCCACGACCTGAGGCCTGCTGGCACTTGCAGCTGGTGGCTGCCTGGCTTGACCCTTCTGGCTAAGGGGAGGCAGGCTTTGTGCAAACACTGGTGGGACCGGGGGGCTGGATGTGCTTCCTGGTGTCAGGGTCCAGACCAAAGCTTCAGTTCACGTCCGTGACCTGAGAGCAAAGCAGAGTGGCTGAGCACCAGCACCTTCTGTTGAGGTTTTTTTCCCTGTTCAGTGGCTTTCCAAAGCCCCTCCCACATGGCAGCACTTGGAAGCCAGAGGAGCCGGATGTGACTGGTGACACTGGGAGGCAGTGGGCAGGGGCTCAGTGGGAGAGAAGAGCCAACAGAGCTGGCAGAAACGCCCTGCACTGCTGATCCATCCCATCTAGCCTGCTAAACCCCATCCAGTGGCTTTTTCAGCCCCTTGTTTTGCAGTGTGAAGGCTCCCCCTGAGGCACTCTCATTTCTTCGGCCGGGATCTGCAGTATTTGACGTCCTCCGGCTTTTTGCCTTTGGGCCATGGCCGGACAGAGGAGGACGAGAGCCTTCCCGCAGCCACCTACAGTGCTGCTCCTCCAGCCCAGACTTGGAGGCAGTGGTCTCCGCTTTGACCTCTAGATATCCTTGACTTTTCTGGGCTGAATTACCAGTCCTGTGAGGAGTCTTACCCTGGGCACAAGAGGGTGGGAGGTGCAAACCCCTGGGCACCGCTGGGCTGGGATGCTCTGCCAGTTAAATATCCCTGCTGCTGGACTGCAGAGGTGCACAAAGGGGCATTTTCTAGCTGCTCCACACCTCCTTACGCTGGGATGTGTGCGGTGAGGCCCCATGGGAGGCACAGCACCAGGGCATGTAGTCTGCCAAGGAAAAAAAAAACACCTGGGGGCAGGTCTCTCAATTCATGGATGTTACAGGCAGCAGCTGGGGAAGGAAGAAAGTTGAAGTGGATAAATAGTAAGGATTCTTCAGGATTTCACCTAGAGTGGATACAGGTGAGCAGCATAAGATGCTGAAAACTGCATCCAGGTGGACAATAACTGTTCGCCCTCGAGAGGTGCCAGGATGGGAACTCTTGGAGCAGGGCTGGGCTCTGCAGGAAGCACAGGTAAGGGCCATGCTCTCCCCTGGGGCAGCAGATCCCCCTGGAGGGACAGCATCCCCTGGAACCAGGCTGGTCAGCGTGGGAACATCACCTGGGTCCCATAGGACAGGATCAGTCACGTTTTTATTCATTATATTCTCTCATCCCAGCGCCAGTGGCTGTCAGGGTCATGCGGTGTTTGGTGCTGTCCTTCCGGGCAGGATGCCGGTGGTGTTCAAGGCCACCCACCAGCCCTTTGCAGAAGGGAAAGGGGACAGGGGGAGGCTGCAGCTCATCTAACTCTGCCCCTGCAGGGTCCCCAAGCCCTGACCTCTGATCCTAGGGGTGGGGAGCATCTCCCAGCTGGGTGCTGTAACACCTCACCCAAGGACCTCACATCCTGCCCCCCCTAGATGGGTACGTCCCCTTCACCCAGCATTAATGCCAGTGTCTTTCAGCCTGCAAGGGCCAGGTCAGCAGCACCAAAAGCACTTGGTTAAAAGCAGCGAGGAGGTCTCTGGGCTCGGGAGAACAGCGCACGTTAGACTTGCTTTGCAGCAGCAGCAGCCTTAGAGGCAGCGCTCACTAGTTGAGAGGATTCACCGCAATATAGAGTAGTGACAAAAATAGAAAGGTCCTGTTAAGCGCAGGGCGGGAGCTCAGGGATGTCTCTGTCATGACAGCAGCGTGGATGTTTGGGAAGGGCTGCTCCCCACACAGGCTCAGACTGCACCGGGTCCTTTGCCCACAGCACCGAGGGATGTCAGTGCCCACGCAGACACGTGCTGGGGATTGCTGTGGGTGCTGGCTGGGACACAGCCCGGCATCTCACCGGCAGCACAGGCACAGGCAGAGCCTGGCAGGAGCACAGGAACATCGGCTGGGGGGGTGGTACAGCCCTGCCCTGTGGGGCTGAGCAACGCTCCCCCGATGCCCGGAGAGCTGCCAGGCCAGCCTGCAGCGATGGGTGCGTGCGTCTGCGTGCGCGGCAGTCAGCCTGTTCCTTGTACAGACTGTTGGAGTGAAACCAATAAACACTGAGCTCTCTGCGCCTGTCTTAGTAGCGAGCTGAGCCTCGTCGCATGTCTCTTTTCTTTGCCTTCCCCC
>NW_010239669.1:0-228 GCF_000690775.1 Eurypyga helias | reverse complement strand
GCCCCCACCCTGTGCAGGCTCGTGGTGGTTGTTGTCACCACAGCCACCCTCTGGGCCTTCCCCCAGCCCTGCAATGCACATCCCACAGCCGCAGGGTGGGAGTGGTGGGGGGTCACGGTGCAACCATGCTGGGCCTGAGCTTGGCCAAATACCCCGAGGGCTTTGCTGGAGAGAGCTGGAGCAGGGTCAGTCCCAGCTGGTCCTGCACCAGTCACACTAGTGCCCGTC
>NW_010239668.1:105107-112651 GCF_000690775.1 Eurypyga helias | reverse complement strand
ACCATTCTATGATGATTCTATGATGTCATAAAATATTCTCTGCCCATCTGTGGGCAAATCTAAATGGAGTATTTTATCTCAAGTTAGTAAGTTGCTGTTCTTGGCATAAGGAATAAATTATTTCCCCAGATTAAATAAAAAAAAATTACAGAGAAAAGACTAGATTAATCTGAACTCATGTCCTATTTTGGGATGTATTGGAGTTTTCATTCCATAAATTTTTTTCCCTCCCTTATTCTCCTACTCACTGCTATCAACAATAAACCCTTGCACTGCAAATGTCAGTCTGTGTTTGTAAATGCATTGCTAGAGAGCACAAATTCCTTCAGCCCACAGTCTGAAATGCGTCCCTGGACTCTACTACAAGAGCTCAATTTTGTGGCTCCAGGTCCTGTAATAATATTATATATAACAATATACAAGGTCCTACAGAAATATTTCACTGAGGTGGGAACTGAAGAAATGGGGTAGTCTGGTAGATATTCTTTGGTGCACTCCAAATCAACCTTTCCATCTAGAAATGGGAGCTGCTCTAGAAGTAGGTGTATTTTTAGCCATAACCATATCCCAAAAGTAGACAACCTGTTTTAGAAATTCTCCCATTGCCTATGGTGACATATTCCCTGTAATTCCCTTTGTTCCTTGATTGTCAAAATGCTTACAGTCCCCTTGTCTTTCATGGTTTGAACCACATGATAAATGCTTGAAGTTCTTGCTTCTGCTTTCCTGCACCCTTCAGTGCAAATTCCTTAACCTTTAAAAGTAAAACACCTAAATAGCATCTCTCCTGGTCTTTATTGCCTTTCCCATCCTTGCTCATTTCTCTTTACAAAAACAACTCTTTTTGCATGTTCTTTAGTAGCTTTTCATCCACTTCTTTCCAGGCTGCATACCTCCTCTCTGTTCCATCATGCTCCCGTCTTCCTCTCTTCACTTACATCCATCCAAATCCCTTTGCTTCTCAGAATCCCTCTGATGGTAACTCACAGCAGTAAAAGTGGAATATCCTTTTTGTTCATTACTAGATCTACTCTGAAGAGGCATGAGCCATACAGATTTATCCTGGAGGGTATTCAGCATGTAAGTCTTCTCTTTAGATGGGGCCCTTTCTCATTTGCCCATGCACAATCCCATACTCACAATAGGGACGCTTAGGCACAGCTTGACTGATCTGTCTTAAACAAGCATGGCTTAAGACTGTATAAAGCAGGTGAGGTTGGATCCCAGAAACTGGTACAGAATCTCCCACAGAAGGCAAATGTTGGTGAACCGTGGTGTTGGAAAATTCTCCCACATCCAGAAGACTGAGTGGCTGGGTTGACATGCAGGATGGCAAAACTTGACCATCTGACAGAATTAACAGTGAAAATGGAAAGTCACTTGACTGCTCACTTTTCTTTGGAAGACAGACCTGTGTTCAGAAGGCTGTAAGAGCAAAAGGAGGGGCAGTCTGGTGGAAATAAATTTTAACAGTGCTTCAGAAAGGAACATCATCACAATTCTAAAGTGTTTACATTTTTATTAGGATGTGCATCCAATACATGGATTCTGGTTTTGAATATGTGTTGTTAATGAGGGCCTAGTTTAAATAAGCTAAATATGCTTTTATAATCACGTTCACCATAAATGCTGTAAAATGACAGTTTATAAATGGAGCTGAAATACTAAGTGTCTCGCTGCATTTGAACACACAAAATGGTGTACTGGGTTACAAACGTATTTTCCTTCCATTGTTTGTGTCTGCCATCACAGCATAGTTTTTTGTGCTCACTATTCAGAAGAAAATAGGGCTGAGAAAACTACTTTGTTTTCTTTGTAATTTTTCACCAACAGTTTTAACTAGAGTTACAGGGTCATCCTTTAATTCCCTGATTCCCTAGGCAAGAAATATGATTAGACACACTTTTAGCACCAACTAATAATCATTCCATCCATTTTCAGCATAATGCTGAACTGCATACTTAAATAAATTGCTTTGCTGAGCAACAAAGAGGTTATTATTGTCCTTAAGTGCATTGCTGAACTGCAGACTATATCCCTGGGCTATAGGTAGTCCCTGCAGCACAGACATCCACAGATTCTGCATGTTTTTAGAAGATCTGAGATGAAAACAGTAGAATGCAAACATATATGTAACAGGAAATAGTATAGAGCATAGATAACTCATGTGAACTAAAAGAGATGGCAAGTCTGTGTCACTTCACGGTCAATTATAAACATTTTTTTCTGTGGTTCTACTGTAAAAAAAAAAACTACAAAAAAAAAGAAAGAAAAAAACCCCATACAACAAAAAAACCAACCACCAGACAGTATTACTGCACAGTTCTCAGATTGGTATAGAACCACAACTCTGACAGATTGAGATTTTAAATAAGTAATAAAAAAAAGGAGTAGATATGCACTAAAAAAAAAAAAAAAGGCACATGTTGAACATGGCTTCTGTAAAACATTGTAAAATATTTTTTAAATATTTTATGTCCTTTTCAACGTTTAACAAGCATGTTTTGTAACAGAACTAGTCATACACATTGGAATGACTCTTCCTAGTACAGTATAAATCATTAGAGCTATTCCACAGTTGAGACATTCATAACAACAACAACAAAAAAGTCTTAAAAAAGAGGAAAATATTTATGAGCACACAGGATCCTTTAGGTTTAATTTATTTATTTTAGCTCAGAAGGATATGAGTAGGGAATTTACAGTTTCAAGGCGTATGCCTCTATCCATCAAACATCAGTCTAGGTTTGCGAAGAAGTGCCATTGAAGGCAATAATATTATTCATGTGCAGCAGGTCTGGGCCTGAATAAGTAACTCCATGTGATAAATTTGTCTCTAGGAGCTGTGTCTTTCCCTTTTTCCTTTGTAGGTACATTTTTACACTATGTAAAATTTAGTGAAGTTGTTCAAACATGGGATGGGAAAGAATTGTCTGCAAGCATGAATCAAAATTCAGTCTCTGTTAAGAGGTATGCAAGTGATTAATATTGGCAAAATATTAATACTCAGCACTATATTTCAGTAGCCAGAGTTTGTCATGCCTTGCATGGGCTCTGCAGAGCATAAAGCCAGGGCCAGTTAAATGGCTCTTCTTTCTTCTTTCAATGGTGCATGTGCCACTGGTCATGTACTGTGGCAGATACCCACCTGTGCAGGACGCACCAATATGGTACATAATTTCAACTCTGACATGTACATTGCTGGCAAGGTGTGGCAGAAAGGGACTCCTCATCAGCCTGAATTATTAAACATCTCTACTACCTTTAGCTTTGAAATTTCTTAATAATAAAATCCTAAGTAGGTGCTTAAATTTGACTGTTAAAAGTTCAATACATTGATATATTTGATATATCGATATTTTTAAGATCTCAAGTCTCAGTTTTTCTCTTTGTTGGCATTCAAGAATTGAGAATCCAAAGTAGCCAGTTCTCCTTTTCTTTATTCCCAGTAAATTTCCATTCCTGTTCTCAAGTATAATATAGCACAGTCAGATGCTTATTTCCACTCTTTTGCAGAGGAACATTTATCTACATGTATTCTTTGAATTTAAACTAAATTTCATGTTATTCATGATGACATCCTTCCAACTGACATAATTTTTTACAGCTCACATTTGGTCCCAATTCAATAAAACATGGTAATAAGGATTGATATCGCTGGGAACAAAAATGTCTTCTACCTGGCAAAATCTCTTCTCTCTCTTCATTAATGGCAGATAGAAACTATCAAACCATTGCATCATATCACTCACTGTCCCTCTGATATGATGTAAACCCTCAGAAATACAGTGTCTGTTGCTTTCTCATTCCAAAAGACATAAATCTGATATGTGAATGAAAAGATAATATCGACCAATATAACTTTAAAAGCAGGTGCGTCTACTCAGAATACCAGCAGTCTTTAACATTTGATCTAATGATGAAAAAATTTTGTCCTAAGTATCACCTTAATTCTAATATTCCATATGGAATGTTTGACGGTTGTTATTTGAGGAGAGAGAATTTCAGACATCTATAAATTGTGCTTTATTCTTGCTCATTTTTCTCCCCTTTTCACCCTAGTCCAAGCATATTGGCTCAAGAGAACTTCCAGCATCCACTCCTTTTCCTGTATCTTCGCAAATGCCACAGAGATACTGATTATTATTATGCTTCCAGTGTATTATATCTTTTTTTTCCACACCCAGCACAAACAGTGTATGATTGTTGTTTGTAGAATACTTCATTCTGTGTCAAATGGAAGTGAGTTTCTGCATCTCCCTTGGTTAGGTGCGTCTTGAAATCCAGTTCATGCCTTTTGAATTTCTGGTATCGGGCTCAGGTCTGGGAAGAACAACATGTGGGCAGGCTATTCTTGTAATTAATTGTTTGCTTTCTCTGGCTGCTCTGAGAATCTGTTCTTTGTCCTGCATATCTGATTATGTCATGACTCTAAGGTTCTTTATAGCCATAGTGGCTAATGTACCTTAATGCATTTATATTTCAGAGTCTTCTGATGTGTTCCAAGCTGTGGTCTTATTAACAAAAACCAGAGCAGGGTGGAAGCAGCCTTCCTGATAACCACACACTGGAGGCCTCTGCTTCTGAATCTTCTCCCTTGCTTTTTCCATGACCTCTCCCATTCCATGCCCAACCCAGCCACAGTCTAATCATCCTTGTTACAGTAACAAACGTCTTGCATTCTCTAATCTGTTGTTTCTAATCTCACAATTTGTGCTTGTCTAGTGTGTTGCATTTATAAATGTAGACAGAGACCAGTGCCTTCTGTTCCCAAAGCTCAGGCATCCACCATGCGAGCGAATGAGGAATCCTCTTAGGATCTAGGAGATTTAGGATTCATGATTAAGATAACAATAACTCCCAGGTGTGAGGTGCTAGGTTTATATGCAGAGCAAAGGAGTCCTGAACTTAAAATGTAGTACACGAACCGCAGCATGGGGTGAAGGCACTGTTATTTTTGCCCCTTTGAAATGCTTGATTTAAAATCAAACAGCAGTAGGCTGTAGAATCACAGCTAACAAAAAGTACCACACAGACTGGCTGAATTGTTAGACATCAGAGGGACCTAAGAGCTAAGACTCACACCAACAGGACTGCTGGAGACCTAAGAACATACCAGATCAGAAGTCCATCCTGCCTGTGATGTTGATGCTTTGAGAAAAACAGGACAAGAGGCACCCAGCGACAGTGTCTCAGGTCCCCAGCAGCTGTGTCGTAGAAGTGCCTCAGATCCCAAGCAAATATTAATTCTGTAGGTGCAGTGAGTCAGATGCATCCAAACACACGTGTTTTGTCGCTAGCCCAGCCATGTTCAATTAAGTCTTTTGCGATCTGCAGCTATCAGGTATCATCTCTGTGCACTGATGTTCCTCGTAATGCTTACCAGTTAAATACTGCAGGTCTGCTGCATATGAAGCTCAGTGTGCCTGGCACATGCACCAATAATTCTTTCTAGGACTCTGGTACAGATAACAAACAAGAGAAACACAAAAAGAGAACAGAAGGTATCTCTGCTTGAGGAAAGAACAAAGGTACTAATGAACAGCCACTTTCACTTCTGGCAAACCAGGACTGTCCAAAGTTATCAGAGGCATACCGTAAACTAGGGCTGTCAAGAGCCACGGTGATGTGGACATCTGAGGTCAAAGAGACGAAATTACTTGCCCATAATCATTTCACTATCTTGTGCACAATCTAACCCAAACTGAGAAGATCTAATACTAACCAATGATTTTCAGAATCATCCATGCACACTGAAAAGTTGTCGTTGTTGGTTCTTCAATTTAAGCAGATGAGATGGACAGCAAAAAAAGAAAGACATTGCAAACATGCCAAATGGACATGGTGAGGGTGTAGGAACAGTGATTTTCATTGAAGACCTACAGTGCAATTTTACAGGACTAATTAATGAGAAACATCAAAAATAAAAATAGTGGGCTATAAAATGTAGTTGGGGAAAAAGTAAGACAATAAGGAAGAGAATCATGCAGGGCAGGCAAAAGTGATGGGATGGGAGAGGAAAGGGGGTTTTAAGCAAGTGATCTTTTGTCAGCAACAGCAGAGAACACAAAACTAGAGAATGTTATAAGATCATCAAAATGGCAGCTGGATGTCTTTATCACTCATAACCATAACAGCTTTTAAAAGGGTGGAAAAATCCTAACTGAATAACCATTCCTCTTTTTTAATAAACCATCTGAGTTTCACATTCACAGGTTTCATCATAGCCTCTAGCAAATAAGTGATAAGGGGTTCAGTTTTCATGTCTGCACTTCAGAGTGAGTAAGAGTTAGAAATTAGTTGCATTTTTCCTCTTCTCTTTTAAAAGAAGTGATATTTTGACTTGTAAGGAGCCAAGCAGAGTTCACGTGCTTAGTTTCCTCTGTGCTGCACATAAAAACAGGAAAAGCTGGTCTTTTGGCTGGGCTTCTTTTTATTGTTGGTTGTTTGACATGTTTTTCTATTACAATTCACAGCAGGGAGCGTTTATCTCCGTTATGAAAACCAGTTGGCCCATTGTTAGGAAAGAAAGCTGCACTTCCCCAGTAGGAAGTCAAGTGTCTCTACAGTGTTGTGGAAAGGCATTCTGCCGTTGAAGTCAACATATGTTGGCGCTCGGAGGCTACGCGCACACAGCACTCGTGCTCCTGTCGTTGATTAGGACAAGCAAGTTTCCCCTTGCACACGTTGGGAAACGGTGGCGTGCACGAGGGCATCGGCCAGCCCAGTAGTGGTCTCCTGCCTGTTAGAGATGGGGGCAGGTTTTGGTAACAGTGCCTTTTGTGCAACATTAGCCAGCAGAAGCTCTGAGGTTTCTTTCTTTTCCTGATTTCAGTTATTTTGAGGTAGATGCTCAGCTACTCTGAGAAAGGTTGGCTTTATTCACTTTAAAAATGTAAATTTGCACCTGAAGATTTTTCTACTTCCTCATTTCTTCTAAAACTGTAAGAAATATAATATTGTTTTCTGGTTTATTCATGGTGTTGGGGTTTTTTTTGGTTTTTTTTTTCAGTGAGAGCTCATTTTGCCTTTTTTTTTTTTTCCCCCTCCCAAACACAAATTACTTAAACATTCATGTCTGATAGTGTCCAATTACTCTCGTGGACATTTCTTAGAATTTACCTTCTGTTCAGCAAAAATGATAAATACAGTGTTTAGCTCAAAGGTGGCTCATTTTTCCTTTTTTTTTTTTTCCCCCTCCCAAACACAAATTACTTAAACATTCATGTCTGATAGTGTCCAATTACTCTCGTGGACATTTCTTAGAATTTACCTTCTGTTCAGCAAAAATGATAAATACAGTGTTTAGCTCAAAGGTGTGGCAATTCAGAATCAATCCATGGCCTGTTTTGCTTTTACCGGTCGGTCTTCTGGCCAGTGCTTGGATGACATTACATCTTGGAGAAGACCTATTAGTTACACTCAGTCCAGGTTGAATAAATGTCACTTCATCTGTCCAGATCAAATAATTAAATGTATTTTAAATATCATCCAAGTCATTTATCAAGGATAGAAAGCTCTGTCTGTGTGATATTTTAAAACGA
>NW_010239668.1:46115-105088 GCF_000690775.1 Eurypyga helias | reverse complement strand
CCAGCAAAATTCAGATCTGGAGCCAAACTCTACATTTGCATAATGTTATTGTAAAAATCTAAATCAAGAACAGGGAAAGTCAGGTCTTCATATTAATGTATATTGTTTGACTTGGTCATATATCCAGTGATGTTTAAAATACATAATTTAATTATTCTACTTTCTTTTTAAGTCATTATACACAGTGTATTGGATAGTTATAGTTTGTTTATTTATTGGATTAATCAAATTATTGTGTAATCCTGTATTTATTATTATTAATATTTCTCTTGGATGAATATTTGTTATTATACATGGGTTACAAGCTAATAACAATAGCTTTAAGACTAGAAAGCAAAACAAAGATAAAACATTACTGAATTCTCACCCTTTAAACTGCTAGTACAATGCTTCATTTTGTGTACTTGCCTTTTGCGCTCAGTCTGACCTTTGTAAACTACATAAAAGTAGGAGACCAGACTCAAGAGTTCATATTCTAGCATCTGCTTTGTGGGCTGTAATTTTGTTAATACAGTCTGATTTTCACTGGCTCTTCAATGGATACAAAGCAATTGTTCAGGTATTTAATGTGCTGTCCATTGCCTTTGAAATTTGCATTGTACCTTATTGCTTTTGTTCTTTTATTAAGTCCTTCAAAATTCAGCATACTAGATTAAATCTGTGGGAAAAATATTTATACCAAGAGATGTTACAAAGATAAAGAGCTGACTGAATATAGGTCTTCAGTTCTGGCTTGTGTAAATGCAGGCAAAACAGCAGTACAAGAAAAATAATTGGTTCTAATTAAAAAATACAAAATAAACAAATTTCACATAGTGGTGTATTTTTGAGTTTGTTTCCCTAAGATTTTAGAATTCCATATAGAAAGGAATATAAACTTCCTCATTAAACTGTATTAAAAGTCCGAAGTATTTCTGGCTTGAATTCCTCTGTGTTCTAGTTATTTTTATCTGAAATTGTGCAGAACTTTGTCCATGGGTAAATCATCTAATATCCAGCATTTCAAATGCCCACTCACATAACACTCCATTGTACAAAAAAAAAAAAAAAAAAAAAACCCAAAAGTTTTTTTTGGTAACTTTTGACAAGATGTACAGTATTTTGTTTAATTTTGTCTTGTTAATTGCACAGTTTCTGCACAGTTTCTTGTTTTTAAAACTTACATTGAGGTAGAAGTGACTAATATTAGGGACTGAAGAACTCCTGTCAATAACTCTCTGAATTAAAATAGTAAAGTAACTAGAAATCTTTGGTATATTTAGATGGCGAAGGCATATTTGGGGACTGTATCAATAGAAATCATAGTGTAACTCTAAAATCTTACCTATTAGCTTTATTGATCAAGGGATATAATCAGTACAAGGGTTCAGTGTTTTCCAAGAGAAGATTATTCCCTGGCAATGGGTAAGTTGCAAAAGCATTTTGAAAGGGAGATCAAAGTGATGTTGCTGTCTTGCCAGGTTTGCATCCATTAGCAGAGGTTACTTCTAAAGAGCAAATACTTGCCTTTGAAATGGAGTAGGTATAAGGTGTCTCCAAAACATTCCCTATAGAGAAATACCAAAGATATCATTCTTTACCTCTCATTTCAAGTGGTATTAGTTTGTGTTCTAAATCATATCATCCTAAAATGTATTTTTAGAAGAAAGTATAAATATTTCCTGCAAGGACACTTAATCTGTTTGCTTACTATCTGTTACCTCCTTCTGTGACTGCTTTTTTCCTTGATGTGAAAAAATAAATGAATGGTTCTCCAGGCATCAGTATATTCTTCCTTCTTCTTAGAAGCATCTCTGGGAAGGAGCTAAAAATTCTGCCTAAGTCAACAATAAAACTCCCATGGACTTCAACAGATGAGTAGTTCATGCAGAATTGAAATGGGAACCCTCTTCGAAAAGAAAACCAGGATAATGGTGAAAAGTTATTACACATATTTTGCTAGAGCTTGAAATATAAAGATCCTCTTGAAGAAAAGAGTTAATAAAAAAACAAGGTATTGGTGTCATTGTGAGGGTGAAATTTCACTGACACAATCACTGATAACTATTTTCTGCCTCTCAAATCTGTTAAACGTAGAATCATAGAATCATAGAATGGTTTGGGTTGGAAGGGACCTTAAAGATCATCTAGTTCCACCCCCCCTGCCATGGGCAGGGACACCTTGCACTAGACCAGGTTGCTCAGAGCCACATCCAGCCTGGCCTTGAAGACATCCAGGGATGGGGCATCCACAGCTTCTCTGGGCAACCTGTTCCAGTGCCTCACCACCCTCTCTGTGAAGAATTTCTTCCTGACATCTAATCTAAACCTCCCTGATTTCAATTTATACCCATTACCCCTTGTCATATCACTACATCTTCCCATTCTGAAAATAAAAAGAATCTACTTTATCACCCATAACAAAAATCAGCTGTAACAGGCTAATTATAGGTCTCTCTAACAGACCCTGAGTTCATCTTCAGCCTTCAATTTGTATAATTCTTCACCTACATACATTGTTGGTGGTGGTTTTCCCTGGTGTAATAACTGTGCATTAGAATTTTCTGTTGGAATAGATGCTAATAAAAGATCTAGTAAAGCTTCTCATGAGTAAATCTAATCCCTCTCATATTTGTTTAATTTGGTTACATCTTCGTTGTTACTATTGTTATCTTTTGTAATGCAATAGCATCTGTGGATCTCGTGCAAGATCAGGGGCTCGCTGTGCTAGACGCTGTATAAATAGAAAGTGAGAGACAGTCCCTATCCCTAAAGCACTCCTAGTCTAAATAGACCCAGTAGGAAAGGAAGTGGAAGCATGGAGCACTGAAGTGATTTTGCCTGAGGTCACACAACAGTTCATTACTAGTTTTTGGGAAAAAAGTTGGTATTTCAGCTGCCCTTCCAAAATCTTACATACACTTCTCTCAGGGTGAGGGAAATTTTCTTAAATATTTATAGTTGCAACGTTGCCCTTCCTTGGATTTGTGTGTAGTGTGCTGGTGCTTTGCTTAACACAAAGCTGAGCCCTGCTCTTCTAGATGAATGTTAACAAACCGTAAAAGTGACATTAGACTTATCAAAATCCAGCTTCATCAAAAGGGAAGCTTTGCTTTTGTAAATTCATGGTTTTTATAGACAATAATGTTTTGCCGCTGCTGGTGCTTGTTGCACAATTTCCAGGTGGTGCTGCTGACTGAGTTCTTCTATCCTTGCTCTAAACTCACTGCATACAGATGTGGCCAGTGGTACTGTTTTAGTCAGGTAGAGGAGCTAATTGTTTTAGGATGTCCTGAACTGTGATGGACCTGAATGTAACTAACTAGTAGTGCTAATTAAAGTCACTTACATTGTCTGATTTTGAACCATCTTGAATATCCCTCAGCATCTCTGGTGAGATTATGTTGCTAACGGGTACAATTTCATTCACTATTTTGTTGGTTCTCTAAAAGAATTACAGTCGAGAACTAAGGAGAGTGGTTTTTTTTCTTTTTTTTTACTGGGATCATGTAGTGTGTTGCTATGATATTGCAAAAACTGTAGATAATTTTGCATGTCTCTCTTTAATGATGATTTACAGCTCGTTCATGTGATATTGGAATATAGCTTGCCAGCCTTCTGGGCCTCTGGTGTTATTATTACCTGATACTGGAGACTCTGTACCAAAGGTTTTCAAAACTTGAACAACCTGACCTAGCTTTGACATTATCCCTGTACTAACGAGGGATTGAACTGTTCTTCCAAACTGGATGAGTGTACGATTCTGGTTTTAGGGGTGACTAAGCCACTTCATTCTCACATTTTTTTTTTATAGCTTTGGCAGAACATTGTCTAATTCTGGGGGACTTTAATGTTACCCGTTCTTTCAACACAGCATCTACAAGCAGCTTAACCCATGATTTCATTTGCCCTTTTTGTCTATAAAGAACGCCTGAGAGCTACAAACCCAAGGCAAGTCCTTCATCTCCACTTGCTGGGTAGACACTCAACTTGTTTTATTGGGGAATTTAGAGAAAGCACTGAAACTGCTCACATTTCCGAGTTTTGTTTTACCGATGTTCTACACCTTGTCTTTAGGGACTTTAAAACATGTTGCCTAAGAGGTGCCATACTATGTAGCCAGTGTATAAGCCTGACAGAGGAAGAAGGGTATTCTGCCTACCAGTTGCAGTCTTCTCCCTTGCTCATTTATGAGATGTTGCTGACATGGCAGTTTCCCATGTAAACAGGAAGTTTTCTGATGAAAAATTCAGAACATTTTCTTTACAAACACTTCTGTCACTGCCATGTATTCTGTTCTTCTTTTTTTTCCCTCTCTCATTCTTTATTATCAAAAAAGTTTGCATGAAAAGGCGACCATATTTATCTGAAGTTCATCTACTCTGAGAACTGTTCCCCACCTGAAGCACTTAATTGAGTCCACAATAGCCATCTGTGAAGTCTCAGACAGAGAGACTTCAGGTAAGCAACAACCAGAGGGAGCAGATGGAATCCCAGGAAACAAAGACACCATTCTCATGCAAATCCATCTCCAAAAAGAAGGAAAAGAAAATATATTCAATGAAAACACTCCTTTAGTGAAAGCTTATGATCAAGAAGTCAGAGGCACAGAGGTCAGAAGTTTCAGCAGTAGGGTTTCTGCAGCAAATCTAAATTTGTCTGTTTTACTGCCTTTTTCATTACACTTTTAGCTTTTGTGTCTATCTCCTATCCTGTTTTGCTACTGTGGATCTGACTGTTAATGTCTGAGAAAGTTTAAAGTTTATATTCTAAATTTCTGACATGAATCCCTCTCTGTTTAGGACCATGGCTTAACTCTTTAGACTATGAGCATGTGTAGGTGTAAAAAAAACCCTGAAGTTAGATTTCTCTTGGAACTCTGACTTGAGATGTATGACTTGGGCAGGTCTAAAAAACATCTACAGTTGTGTTTCATGAATAGAAAGCCTTTGTACTAAGTTTCTTCTTCAATGTTTTTGACTTTTTATATAGAGAAAAATTGTATCATCTCTAGTTCATTGCAACTTGTTTTGTTCATTTAGTTTGCGTTCAGCTTCTTGGACAAAAGTAAAGCCTTTTAGGGCTGAGGAAATCTAAAGTAGCCAAGATCACTGTGAATTTTGACAGATATTTATTTAAATTGCTAGCCTAACTGTCAATTTGGTACAAAGTTTACTCTTACACTGAGCTTCCCATGTGCACTTTAGTTCAGACTTTTAAAAAGCAAACTTTCCCATTTTCTTGGAGCTGACTCTGCAGTGCAATACCATGTGCAAAGAAAGGCACATCCTTGGTTGCTTCAGGTTTTCCTTCAGAGGTGAAGTTGTTTCATATTTGAACTATGTGGCTGGTCCATCTTTAAGTGTTTCAGTCTCCCACCTTTGGCAGTAAATTTTCTCACCACCTTTCTTCAGCTGAAAGAATGGGCAGTCTACTTGGGTTAGGATTATTTTAATGGCTCTGCAGTGACCCAGGCTTCCCAACTGCGTTGCTATTTTACAGCACTGTATTTTCTTTACATTAAAAAAAAAAAAAAAAGAAAATTACAGTTATCTGAAATTTATTGCAAAAGGCATGCTAAATCAGGTAAAGGAGACTGTATTAACTAATACATTGTAGTGTATAAACTTTCTCCATTCTCTACTAAATATAGTACATTAGGTAATATCTTAATATATTTTCACTCATTCTGAAAACTCAAGCAATCCCATTATAATTCATATACATAGAGGCTTTAATTGAGTTTGTGAAGGTACTTAATATATGGCATTTCCTAGTCTTTCTTGATTGATGCTACCACCCTAATTTTTATCTTTTTTTCTAATTTTATAAATTATTTTTATTTCTGGAGTGTCTTTGCTGTTGTTCAATAAGCAAAATAATTCCCAGCAGTAATGACACAGTGGCATTTTATCCTTCATTTAGGACCTTAGTTGTAAAACTGTTATGTGGGCCAACACTAGAAAAAGTGCAGACTCATACTATAAAAAAAGCTTTTATAGCAACAGTTTTTGCTGCCCTTCCCCAGCTTCTGACTCTGGATTTTCTCCAAACAATTTTTGCATCTCCCCCATTGCTGGTTCCTTATCCCAGTCTATCCTCTCTACCTCAGATTTAGTACAGTTGACTTTGTTAGATGGCTCTAGCACCTCCCTCCTAACCCTACAACTCTCTCTCCCTCTATGCCTTCACAGTCACCTGACAGACACGTCTCCACTCTGTATTTCCCAGGGGCATAAATATAACAAAACAAAAGAGCAAACAAATAAAATGCCCTAACATCGCTTGATGGGGCTTGTGGAGGAAATAGGTAGACTTCATATAGCCCAAATCAGAAGTAGATAAACATTTACTGCTGAATACATCATGATCTTTCTCTTTCCTGGCTTACCAGACTCCATTGTATTGGAAAACAGGGAACCTTACGTAGAAATCTGTTATTTAAAGATGTGTCTCAAAATCAGGCAATGTACATGTGATTGCTGATGTTCTTCATTCTTCAGTTTTGAGGATCTCCTGAGATGACCCTTAGATTTCTGTGTTTAGAGATGACACATGAACTACAAGAAAATAGTGTCCTAAATCTGAAAAAAAGAACAAAAATATGACACCCCCCCCAAAAAAAAAAGATATAAAATTTACATGAGCCCAATATACATTGTTTTGTTGCTTGTTGCTCTCGTGTGAATGAGAGGAAGAAAAACTATTTCCATCTGCTATGCAGCACGCTAACACTGTGAGGGGAAGAAGTATTTGAACACATCGACAAGATTCATGGGGATTAGTGAATTGCTGGTGTAAATCCCTAACCTTGAGCCTATGCCCACAGCCCGTGTGCTGTTCCCTTGGCACCCATCATCCGAAACATCCACTGGCTGCTGGGCAGCTACTTAACATCTGCACCACTGACACCTTTGAAGGGAGATTAGCAACCAGATGTGAGGGATTTCTGCAGAGAGACTAGGGAACGAGCTTTGGCAGCTGGCATTTGGAGGTGGCCGAGGCCAGCCAACGTGAACAGGGCTGCAGACGTACAGTGAGGAGCGTACTCCTGCGGGAGCTGGGATCCGGCCAAGCGGAATAAAGTGCTGCGAGTTAGGTGTGAGGTTTGCTAAAGAGGTGTCTGCAGGTATGCTGAGCATGTGGTAAAACTGCGTGTGAGCTGGTAGCGATTCAGGCGCACCTGACCATAGCTCTTTTGGTGGGGATGTAGAAAAAGAAGAGGCGGGTGGGAAAACAGTTTTTCATGAAGACACACAGGCTCTCCCCCTGTGCACTGCCTAGGAAAACTGTTGATATTGTGCATATGATTTGGGGGCTGTTTGGAACCTTCCTGAGGCTAAATTACTGACATTAAAGGGACTTTTGTGTGAGCAGAAATGTTGCCACAGAACAGGGCTCTTACTCAGCTACCCAGGAGGCTTCCACAGTGGGTGGTAAGGCACTGGGATTCGCCAGATGGCTGCCGAGTTTATGATTAAGGTGTTGGGACACCCGAAAGAGTATGCTCGAAAATAGATCTTGGACCACACATCATTCTGAATACGGCATTAATTTTCTGTTTTGTGAGGCGTCAGATTTATTAACAATTTGTATACTTGAAGCTTTGTGTGGTGGGCAGCGCACCCTACTCTCATTATTGTTAATGGCAATAGGAAATGTGCGCATAACCCCCCGTGTACAACCCAGGCAATTTGCCTCTAACGGTGTAAGTTTCTAGAAAACAAAATTAAATCATATATTTAAGAAAAGAAAATGCTTATATCTTGATTTTATTTCGCCTTAAACCTCAGTCTGTAAAAAAAGTTCTAACCTACTTGGTATTAATCGAATCAAGCTGGTTAAATTTGCCTTTTAGATATTTGAAATGGAACTCTGTTTTATAGCTTGAAATATTGTTTTTTAGGAAGATAAAGTTGTGAGAACCTTTGACTGATCTGTAGTAAAATATTTCACTGCTATTTCATTTGCCTGAACAAATATTTTTAGAACATTAACAGAAATGTATGGCATAAATTTCAAAGCCTATCATATAATTTCATGTACAAATATTTATATACATGGTCCTAGGGAAGTTAAAAATGTAATGTTTTTATAGAAAATATACAATACAGCATATACTCTCCATATACTATATGTGTACTCCAACAAAATAGCTTTCATTTAAAATACAGCTGATAAATGTTAACAAACAGAAATTTAATTTTGTAGCACTGATAAACCAAGAAACCCAGATATAGGACTAAGGAGGACATTAGATAATGTCACAGTGACTGCTGCTGTAGGAACTCTGTGTGCTACAGGGGATAGCCTTTGCCTCTGCTCACTAAATCTTCAATCCCACACATAATCCATTCAAACCTATTGCTTTTCGCAGTGAACAGTCATAGGCTGCTACTCACCAGGTGTTTGAGGGGAGGTCTGCAATGCAAGTTAAACCCTACCCTAAGGCCTTGATTCAAGCCTTCGCCCACCTCCTGCTGATGTTGGTAAAAGCCAAACCTGAGTTTAAGTCTCTCTGACCCTCAGCTAGAAATGTGCCAGCAGCCCGGAGTTCAGCACAAGGAGATGAGTCCTACCTTACATTTATATGTAATGAAAATAATACTTAGGTAATTGAGCTTACAGGCAGCCAGCTCAAGTACCCTCAGACTCTAATCAGTGCAGGCTGTTTTCACTGCTAATTTGCCCTCCTTCTCTGCCCGATGTAGTTACAGGACAGCACTTGGTTTTCAAAGCTGCCAAGCTTCACCTATTTTTTCACAAGCTGTCAAGTGCCTGTTCGCATGCAGAGTCACCAAGCTGACGCAGTAAGTCAGTCTGAAGCTGAGCCAACATAACAGCTCACAGCTACTGACGGAGCAGGTCCTGCTCCACCTGCACACCCCATGCCTCCCTCCTCTACCGACCATCGTCTGATACTGTTCTGAGCCAATTCAGATCGCTACCTCAGCCCAAGAGCAGTCTGATAAAACGTATGAACTGTTTCTGCCAGGGCAGTGCAGTGAATTGGCTTAATGAGCCTGAGGAGGGGAAAGGCAACTGCCTTTCTTAAAGGAAAAAAAGTTTTGGTAGAGTTTTAACATAACTCTAGCACATAATTAGTAGATAACTAAGCATAAGCAGGACCATGGCTATACACAAAAAGAGTGAGAGAAATGTGTTAACAAAGCCAAGCATAAAAATTTGCTGTCCTTCCATCTTGCAACCTAATTAGGTTGTACTAGTATCATGTGTCAGAGACCATCAAAAGTCTGGCTGCCCCCAGAGTGACTGCAGCTGGGTTCCATGGGTGACTCCAGCATGAGTAGTGCTGTCACTGACAGAGTGTAGACCCTCTGAGCCCAAACAGTGGGCAGAACTCGGTCTCATGATGGGTCCATCGACAGCCATAGATAATGAAAGAGCCAGGTCCAGGACTCACAGGAAACTGGGTCAGAGACAGGACTGGGGACAAGGCTACAATTGGGTCCAAGGTCCATCCAGGAGACAGGATCAGAGACAAATGCACCTACAGCATAGCTCTGGCAGTGTCTGGAATGAAATGTGGCTCTTGAACCCATGGGTAGGGTTGACATGAGTCCTAGGAGAGGCTGGTCAGGGCCACTAAGGCTTCTTAGTGTCCTCAAGGCACTGAAACAGTGATGGACTCATAAAAAGATGCTGATTATGGCTAGTCAGTCAGTTAGGAAGGTTTTGCTATGTGCTAGCATTCTTATTTAATTACCCAGTGTGGAAATGCACATTTGGACACAAAAAAACCCTTTGTCTCCAAACTTGGCAGGTGGACCCTGAGTGCTAGAACAGTAGCACATGACAGCTTGAACCAGTCTACATCGGAGCTACAGAAAACCACCTCTTCCTCCTTCCCCTCTCTGTCCCCTACTGCCCACTGCTGTCATCTACCCTGCAAAGGTGATTTTGCTCAGGGAACTCACCCAACAGAAAATGCTCTTTTTTGCTCCTGCTCAGGGTTTGTTTTCTGAAAAACCGGTTACCTGACCTGACTCAGCATGCAGCTGTGAGGTCCTGGGTGCAAGCAGGCATTGAGATCTGCTGATCACACAGGGAGTAAGACTGCCTCCTCTCCGGAGGCATGGTCAAAGCTCGACCTAAGTAGATTGTGAAACACCCATCTGAATTTTGGCTTGAATTTTTAACATCCATTAAAAACCTGTTCAAAGGTCCCTGAAAGCTGCAAGAGAAAGGCTACTTTAATGTATTCTGTGACATTCAATGGTCTTCAGGTATGCTCCTGTGTTGTGTTACTTGCCAAGCAGCTATGATTCCATTTTTGCAAATTGGTTCCTACTGTGTCACAAGGTCAAATGCTGCCATCCATTGTGCTAAGAGCTGTTGCAGTTTTAATGCTGATGCTGATATTTCTTTAAACTTGATGTGTGTTTATTGATCCTTAATCTAACCAACTGTTGGATACAGGAATTACTGTACATGTAAAAACATACAGCGAAATTAGTGGTTTTGGTAGGAATTTGATAGCAGTGGAAGGAGATAGCCAAGGACGGTCTAAGACAAAGATCTCCTGATACTCCATAGAAACCAGGAGATATTCATATTCACATGAAATCTACAGCCTTGGAGGTGGGGGAACCTACTTATAATTTTTCACATCACTGCCTAGGGTAATGCTAATTTATTCTTAATGATTTCAAGATTTCAGATTGTGATTACCACTGGGTTTCTTTTAAATCAGAACTGAACTGGCTAATCTGAATATACCTCTTACTAATGAGTTCAGAACTATGACGTTGGGCAAAAGAAATAACCCTAAACACTTTGAGGACCATTAATTTTAATGTTTGCCTGGTGACGAAAGAATAGTCCAGGCCATGTGTCTGGGGCTTTACAGTGTATTTTTTTTAGTAGTGTGATGATTTTCATTTGGAAACATTAAAAGGTTCAAAATTAGTAGGTGCTGCTATAATGTACTCTTAAATCTTGTAGGGGAAACACCTCAGTTCACTTCCCATCTCAGTTTTTCAATGGTAAATGTTAAGGGACAGAGCAAAACCTGCATTAAATGAGCAGTTGCTGATTTTTTTAATATATAATTATGCTTCTTGCATAGTCTTTCGGAGTAGTTGTTGGTTTGCTTATTTCACCCCCACACAAGATGACAAGACAATTGGTTTGACCAGGATTATCCCAAATAATGTTCATGATGTGGTCTGATTTTCTTCCTGATGTCTGATATCTACACCTTTTTACATACATGTTAATTTTTCAATACTCTGTAGAAACTTACCTTCTCACAGTTATATCTGACTTTTCTGTCCTTTGTTTGAAGATCCTGCATTTGAGAATACTCTTCTTTGAAAGGGTTAATTTCGTCTTTGCTAATATTATATGGCTCTATTAGTTATTAATGCAGTCAACTCATAAACACAGTTTAGAGGGTACTGGCCTTGGAATAACTTTCCAGGAGACCAATATATCAAATCAGTTCTGAAGTCCCTTGACCTTAGGATAGAATTACAGGTTTATAATTTACTCAACACTTACATGACCCAGAGAACAAAGGATTGCCAAGTCAGTCAAAACTAAATTACTCTTGACTTTAAATTAGTCATTTTCATGCTATTAAAACTATAGCTAAATAACTGTTGAGATCATTTTGATCTTATAAATCAGGTTTGTATATTTCCATATTTATGCTTACAACCTAGAACTATACATATACTTTAACAAATATTGAATTATTTTCTGATAGTTACCAAACAGTTCGAATTAATATATTCAAGTGTATTAAGTGTGTTTATGCACATATATGTGTGTCTCCAAAATGTCCTTTTTTTTGTGAGTAAAATGAATATATGTGATATCGATCAGCAAGTTATATCTGATAAGGTGGAGCAGTAAGAATCCTGTAGGATGATGCCAGCTCCCTACTGCTGCTTAAGAGATTCTGATCCTTACTTGAGTACAGGATCAGCTCTATGTTTGGCAGCTGAGGCATGACAGGGCAGTATGTGTTGCTGACCAACACACAGTGTTGAGAAAATCTGTCCCTCTCTGCAGGCATGCAGAAGTAGTGAGGAGAAATGACTGAAGAACCTTCTTTCAGCACCGCTTTAAATTGCATCATTAGGGTACCATTTTGCAAACTTTAATATTGAACATAGGTTGATACCTGCCTGCAGCCCTTATAGTTCAGTGAAATAACTTGTACAGAAATACTTAGATGTGGGTTTGCAGAATCAAACCCTTCATTAAATCTGATTGGACCTTAGCCTATGCAGATATTTCTTGTAAGTCATTTGGAAAGTTAGCTAGTTCCTCCTTCTCTAGGCACTTCCATTAAAAAGGTATTTTTGAAAGGTGCAGGAGAGGTGTGTAAATACTTTCAGGGTTTAACGCTATGGCTGCCAGGAATGGGAAACTGCTGTTCCACAATGTGACCTGGGATATTTGAAAAATAGTACACAGAGATACTTTTTTTTTTTTTTAAATTCCTATGCATTTCAGTACCTTGGTAATGCAAAACGAGTTTCAACGCCTCCATAGTCTGTAATAGCTGTGTCCTCAGGATGCCTCCTATAGAAACACAAGTTGATGGCAGTTGCTTCAGGCAGAAATAATGTCTTCACTGCAGTTTGTGACTTCCATTTCTGAAAACCTCCGTCATGATGGGCAGGCATGAGTTCCTTCAGAGTCTCTAAGCCAGAGGGTAGTATCTCCACACTGCCTTCATCAGCTAAGTGTTTGAGCGCGTTTCATTTTGTAGACCATCTTCGGTCTTGATGTAACACAGACTGGAGTTGCACCCTGGTCAGCCAGGAATATGGTCTTCAACAGGACGCGGCAGTCTTGATTTAAAGAATGTCACAGACAATTTACCACATAATTTAGATTAATGGTTGGTTTGCATTTGCTTAGTAGAAACTGGTTTTGATGACACTCGTTGACTTCTTATGTCCACCAGAGCTCAGATGAAAATTGATTTTTTTTCCTCTGCAGCTCCTGACTTAAACATTTGAAAAAAAATCTGTTCAATATGAATGATAAGTATCATTTTTTTCAATTTTTTTACAAAACTAAAACTGTGTTTCCTGTTGGATTAAATTCTTTATTTCACTCAAAAAGAAATCCATTTCTACTGCAGACGTGCAAAAATAGCAGAGGATTAGGATTATGAAACTCCTAGAAAAGAAGGCGTCCTTCTGTCATTTATTATCACGACGGATAACATTGTGAGATGCTTAGGCTCAATTCTTTCCTCAGTTTGAAGGGATCAGAGAGTGTTCTTCTCCAAAAGCACACTCCTCCACCAGATCACAGAATATTCTGGGTTTGGAGGCCAAGACCCATCCCGTTCATGCTCTTCCACAGTGAAAGGAAATGCCCACAGGGACAGGAACTTAAACAGCCTTCTTCCATTGGCCAGGGAATGCCCTAATCATGAGACCAGAGTCTTGGTTACATTCTTTGGCTTAGGGAATATTTAGTTATTTCATGCAAAGTGGGGCAAGACTAGATGAAAGGAGAATGGCAGAGCCTCAGGTGCCATGGCACTCTTCCCTTAAGTGAGGAAGAAGTAGTAGAAAGAGGGTGTTAGAAATAAGAGATTGAAAAAAGGGCATTAAACAAATCCTAGGTGGATGGGTATTTTATTGGCTGTTTGATTAGATAAAAATAATCTTTCACAGTTCTGTGAATATTTTCCCTGCTATATCCCAGTTCCTTACATTCTGAATTTGCAAGTAAATGTGTGCTCACCTATGTTATAAAACACATGATGCATTGAAAATACGTAATTGAATTCTAATAAATGTCATGAGCACAATAGTGCTTATTCTCTCATGAATATTTTTTAGAGTGAGAATGCAGAGGAGCTAATAACAGATGTAGCACAGACATAACGTACAAATATGTATGGAAGCTGGTTTTGAAGAGCTGTTTTCTTATTTTCCATTAATCTTTGAGAATACTAAAAATTAATTCTTTATTCTGTCCTTAGCTCTGCATAGTCTGTACAAGTTAAGAGGCCTGAGGAGCGTATGGTGTTGAGGTGTACATGGCCAGTTTTCATAGCCAGGAATGGAGTGGGCTGTATTGTGCTGTGGATCAAACTGCACATTTCCCCTCAAGTGCTGAGGAGAAAAGCACTCTCTGTAACAGAGAAAAAGCTGCTTTAAAGATTCAGTGTTTGAAAGTGTTCATCTTTTTGACCAAAAATAGCCACATTAAAAAAAGAGGAAGAAAAAAACCCACCCTGGTATTTATGAACTATTTGTCTGGATCTGTTCCCTTGAAGAAATATATTTTGCTTCAGAGAAGTGATTGTATCAGGTTAAATTGATTATCACTTGTGAAACTATATAATTCAGGGAAATTATCAGCTATCACTCAGACTCAACTGGTTCACTGGGTTGTTAGATGCATGTGATTATTCTGCTGAAAACAAATTTGAAGATGTTTTTGGGTAGTATATAATGACCTTATTTCTCCTGTAGTTCTCACAGCATACGTCTTGAAAACTTGAGACAGAGAAAGATTGAAGTGATGATAATATGAATTTTAAGATGAGAATAGTAGCTTAAAACTTCAGATTAGTGGGGCTTCATTGCTGAGAAGTTTGGTAATAGGAGAGGTGAACTGGTTTTTTGTTAAATAAGAATTAAGTAGATTGCGTTCAAAAAATGTTCCTGTCTGATTCCTGGTTTGTCAGCCTCTGCCTCATATCTTGTGAAGTTAAGTATCTTTGATTCAAGGAGTGTTGTGTAAACATTTCTTGATTTCTATCTGTTCTGGTTTACACTTCTGCCCTGAGGTTGGCTATGAATTTCAGGTTTGAGCAAACTGAAGTAATCAAAGTAAATTCACTTTAAATTGCAGTGTTTCAAGTGGCTTTGCTTCAAAACCATGCCAAACCCCAGATTTTGCATAATTTCTTTTTGCATTATTTCCAAGTAAAAACCTAAATTGTGTCAGGCTCCTCTCAAATGAGGTTTAAGTTCATAAATTTATGAACTTGGAGAAAACTATGCCTGTAATTCATTATCAAACCAGTCCAATATTGTGACAACTTGTTGGAGGATAGGAGGATACTGGAAAACTTCCATGTAACAGAAGTGTATTGGAAGAGAAGAAACATGTCTTTATTTCATCTTCAAATAGACAGATGGTCATGACCTATTTCCCATCTTTGAGCACTGAAATTTTGAGCTTGAGTTCATGAATACTTGAGCTGCTGCCTCATCTCTGCAGTACGTTCCTTCGGTTCCAGAATAAAACAAATTTCTCAGCGACAAGATAAAGCTAGTTTGAGGCAACATCTGTATGCCTCTTCCTTGGATAAAAAAAAAATAAATTCCACTTCATTGGGAATGTTGATAGCATCATTCCCAGTTTTTATTTCATTCATACACAGAACTTCCAAGAGGAGTTCTCAGACTGTTGTCAGAGAACAATCAGGGGAAATGTGTCAAATGGAGTAAAGGTCCCTTTGTTCTGGGTTTGGATTTTTTTGTTTTGTTTGAACATATTTTTGTATCTAGATCTTAAAAACAGCCTTCAGCATTGCTGACATAATTAATTGCTTGTATTAAGTGTTCTAATTGCAGCAATTCAGGTGGTTAACCACCTAAATGAGTGTATAATCATTTAGAAACACTTTTGATTGCAATACTGGCATCCTCAAGGCCCAATTATAAAAGATCCAAACAAAACACACAAAAAAATCAAAACTTTGAGACTTTGAAGCACTGATACTAGTAGGTATTATCCTGTTAGTTAGAATACCTCATGTGTACTCAATACTGTATGGATATCTTTTACTTCTAGCAGATCTTTATTTGCTAATAACTTTCAGGGAACACAGAGTTGATAACCTTTCAAGTGGAAAAAAAATCTTTAGAATTGAATTTTTCCGTGAGAAAACTTTGAGGGGGAGAGGGAGTCGTATCCTGTAAACCATTTTATACCTTTTCTAGTGAATGTGGTCTTCACACCAGGTGATGCAGTGTAGAGTATATCTCTTCAGGGTAGAGTCACAGTTACTGGGAGTAGAAGGGGCATGAAGCAGATAAAATACATTAATTATATAAGAGGATAAAATCTTTCCTTTTTGGAAACAAATGCGTATTAAAATGGGACAAAATGAAATGTTATCATTTCAGGCTCAAATGCTTTCAGAATCTTTTTTTTATAATGACTTTTAAAATATTTTTCCTGTGAGTTAGGATGGAAACAAAGACAGGAAAATCAGAATTCCCCAGAGCATGAAGGCACAGATTTCCTCACTTTGAAAAAAACCAATTTTTCCTGTTGTTTAATAGTAAGTCACAAGTAATTGGTATATGAACACTTCTGTTCATCCACTGACTCAACTAATGGTCTGCCAGAAAAGAAAAAAAATGCCAAGAGATAGGATCTTTTCCTGAAGGTAAAGAAAAATGCACGATCTTTGAACAGAAAGTAGTTTCTCAATGAGCAAGTGAAATCTCTTAAAATAAGAAGCTCAGCAAAACGTCTCATTTCAGTGATAGTTTTGCACAAGTGATGTTTGCAACTTCTAGTAAGATATTTATTTCTATAGTAACTATTAACAAGCACTGCATGTTATCAGTATTAGCAAGTGAGGTCTGTAAGATATTTGTGCATTTCTTATATGAAATACAGGGTGGAAAAATAGTAAGTGTCTGTGGCCACACAAAGTTCTCTGTGAGGTTCTGTGATTGCAGTCGCTGTTGTCTATGAAATAGTTTATGGACATGAAAATTTTTTAAAAAGGAAGATAATTATTTTTATACGGTTTTGAACTGCCAGTTCCTCTAATGGCAAAGCGATCTTATTTCTCGGCACATGGTTTTGTAGAAGCTGGTGTTGGAGCCCTAAAGTGGTCTTTGACTTGGTGATGGTAGTTCACAAGGACAATGTGAGAATATATGTGGTTTTGGCAAGACCTTTGAAAGGCAAATGTGAAAGTCATCAGATAGTAAGGGAATTTTAGAATTAGCTTTCAAGAATCTTTTCTGCTGGTATAAGCTGATTATTGTGTACCAAAACACAACACAAGACATTAAGGGAGGGCAAAATGGTTTTATTCTAAAATGGCTAGTTTCAGTGACTCATACTGCCATAATCATGTACTCAAAAATACAAAGTACCCAAGCACCCTGTCCACCATGTCTGTGTCCCAGCTGCACGTATCCAGGTGGGTTGGTCAGGAGTTTTGCATTTTCATGGAGAGCCAAGTAATGCTTCACTGAACCTTCATAATTTCTGCTGGGATCGCCTCAAGATGGCAACCAGGTGCCACTAAACCTCTTTTGCCTTTGAGAGCTAACAGTGATCAGGATCTTTTACCTCTTTTTGCTCTCCCACCTCTGGGAATCATTAGGATTTATTATCTGTACTCTGTCTCCTTTCTAAGGTGTCTTAAGACTCCAGCCCAGTTCTGTATTTTGCCACCACCACCTCTAATGGCCGGAGTCCTTTATCAGTCGACAGAGACACTTCCTGGCTCTACCTGTTCCTTTGTATTCCTAAATTTGGTATCTTCAAAAGCTCCTCATAAATGTGCTGTGATGTTGCTGGTCTAGATCCCACAAACACCTGTTATCCTCACAGGGATTTTTGTGATATTTTTCCCCTTCTGACGCTTGCAGACCTTCCCATTCATTCTCCATTCCTGCCAGTCTAAGCATTTCCAGTATGAATCTCTAATTAGTGATAGCATGACTTAAACTGAAGGCAGAAAAATAATTATAACAATGTTTTAGGATTTCAGTGTCTCCTTGCAAGTCTACAGAAAGCAGTACTCTCTCTTTTCTACACCAGAGCCTGGTCTCCCTGCCAGGCCAGAGGCTGTGCATCTGGCACTACTGAAGGTCCCTGGGAGAAAGGGCTGGAAAAGGCTAAAATTGCTGCTACTCCACTTGGAGAGAGGAGCATAGAAGCTGAACACTGACAAATTAAAATAAAAAATAATGCACTTTTTAACAGTATATAAAGATCTTTCTGTCAAGGCCAGATGCCTTTCTGGAAAGTTACTTTAGTCCTGCACAAGGTTTTTGGCTCAGGGCAAGGGCAGCTGTGTGAAATGCAATCCCCTGCACTGTTGAGCAGGTCACGTTCATGATCTAATGGTCTCGTTTGCCTCCAGATGCTGTGGATATCTTGCATTGCTGAGCATCTGGTTACTGGGGAGCTAGTTCTCAAACAGAGTACTCAGGTGCTCAGGAGAGGAGTAGCAGAGGTTGTTAAGGTGGAGAGGGGAAAAAATAGCCACTGCTTAGCGGGCAGTGATGTGGCCATTTACCCCAAGCCTGCAGATCAGTCTCCCTTATCATCATCAGTGTTCCATCAATAGAAAAACATATCAACAGTACTCTCTTTTCTGCTGAGCCATTCCATAAATAAAATATGTCTTCATTTGTCACTAATCACCTGCAAATCCTCAGCTCAGTCAGAGATTCATGACATCTCCACAACTTAGAGAGCTTATACATTACTTTATAGACATATAAACTAGAGCATAGTCAGGTAATAGGTCATTCACAAGATCACCCAGAGAGACAGAAGCCAGTTAAATCAATCAATTCAAGAACCTGGGAGTTGTGTTTCCATAGCCCCTGCTGTAACTGCTAAATCACAAGAGCTACTAAGGAAAGATCGTGCCAAAAGTCACTGGTTTTTGTTTTTTAACACCACAAGAAGCATTCTTGGTCAATTCACAAGGTCTCTCCCTAGTACTTGGTGCAGATTAAAAAATTACTTATTTTTTTTAAAGAAATGTAAAGCCTTGGGCAGCCCAAAAGCCACTGAAGTTTTAATTCTCAGAACTATTCCCTGACTTGACTGTTATCCAGTTCCTATTCAGGCAAGATAGGAATTAAGATTAATGACCCCAAACAAACTGGTATTTCAGAGAATCAGTCTTTGCCAGGCATTATATTCTCATGACAGAAAATCATTGAGGCATAAATACAGCGCTCACTCATTGGTGTATATTAACAACACCACGTTGTTCCCATAAATGCTGAATACAGCGAAGAGGAAATGAAGTCTTAAAGTTCGTTAATTTGGGTTGGGTCATTTTTTAAAGTGAGCAAACCAGAGCCCATCGAATAAGGCTACATCACCCTGCATGGCTGTGAAGGCTATTTGGTTTCCAGGAAGGCATCTCCTCTACTGGGATGTTGTTTGGGCTTGGTGATGGCTCTTTCTGCGGTGCCTTTTACTAGCTAGGCATTTGGTTCTGTTAGCATTTTGTAAAGGCAAATTGAAGAAAAACAAGTCTTAAGGACAGAGAAGTGAAAAAATACCTTTATCTGCTAGGAACAGTGACTGTTACAACATGTGGAGTAAAAATGCATCATTGTCTGTCAGCATTTGTCCACTTCCCAAGAAGGTGGTTGTGGCTAGAGTCCGTTTTCTAAGCAAATGAGAATTGGCGTGGAGACAAAAGCTTTTCACCTATCCTGGGACCAGAAGTAGTCATGGTACAGTGCTAATTCAGGAAGTTATTGTGGTAATTTCTAGAAGCTGTTCAGGAGAGAAAAAAAAATCTTTCTGTGTTTGTATTTCCACACTGAAAAGACATCCCTATGACATCATCTTGTTTGTTCTGACACTGCAGGAAGAATGGAAGAAACAAAATGGTAAAAAAGAGACCAGGCACTTTTATTTTACTGCCAACAAAACATAGAGGAAAGATGTAACCAAAATATCCAATGGTTACTTTAGTTCTCAGAGACAGTTCAGCAGATGAATTGTTGTTCAAGGGCAGTTGGGCTCCCAGACACAAGCGCATTCTGTAGTAAGCTTAATTACTCTTTTTAATTATGCATTTTAATTAGCAAGGGACTAACACAGAGCTTTTCTCCCACTTTCTCAATAAACCCACTTTGTAATATTACAGAACAACCTTGTAACTGAAAACTCCAACTGTCTACGGTTGAGAAAAACAACTCAAAGTTCAAGGGGTTTTCTTACTCATTAAATCACATTCAGTGAGCAGGTTACATCTACCTCTGATTATTTTCAGGAGCTTTCTGCTTTTTTATTCTGTTCATGGACAGTATCAAGAAAACACCCTGCACCGCTGCTTCTCCCATTGGTGTTTCCTCTGTTAATTTCCACTTGCTCCCTATAAATGGTGTCCTAGTTCTTCCTCTTCTAACAGTTTCTCCTCAGAGTTGTTCTTCTGTCCCTGCACTATCTGCCTTCTCTGCCCAAATCCCTGGGAGGGCTGCTGCAGATAATCTGCTTTTTTTCTCATTCACTGCAGGGGATGCCAGGTTAGAGAGGCAGGTAGAAAGAGGCCATTGCATTCTGTAATGAATTCAGAGAGGCAGCAGTGAACATGGTGATGGATGGATGGAGAGAGCACATGTCACAAAATCTTGAGCAAAGCAACCAGCAGCTCCCCACGAACATGTCGCTTCTGTACTCTTTCCTACTTTGCCTGGGACTGTACCTGCTGATGAGGGATTTGCAGAATCTGCAGCATTCTTTCATAAATTGAGGCTGTCAGCAGAGCTTGGTGAAGCCAAATAGGCCTCCAGGCTGCTCTGTTTTGAGACAAGCCAATCCTAATTTATTTAGAGTTTTGAGCCAAATGGGCTTGAAAAGAAAAAGTTCGGATAAGGATATTGTTAGAATAGAGATGAGGTAGGTTTAAGGTGAGATTTTGATGAGGAATAAAGTGGAAAAAAAGTTATGCCAATATTTTCTGAAATGTTCTCTCAGGTTTCAGTGCAAATGGTGTCTTATAAAATTTCCATCACGTATGTGGTGGAAATTGTCCAGAAGTATCTGTTCTTCACAAGGCTTTGATGAAATGTTGCAAGACTGGAAACTACTTCTGTTATATTTATGTTGTACTTTGCTGCTCCTGGCTTGGGGTGAGCTCTGGAATCAGAATCATTGCCCAACAGTTCCAGGTGTTTGCATGTCAGATTCAAGCTGCAACCTTCTCTTAATTTGAGTGGTTTAAAAGGCTCAAGGCATTTTGTCTGGCTTTGCTTAGCTGAAGGCAATACTAATTTTACTTTCATTTATTTGTAGGAAGACTTTTTTTATTTGGACATTGTAACTTCCCTCAGCATTTAAAACACATTATGTAAGCTTTTCTGTATGATTCTTGTGATGAGAACCATCTCTCTCCACTACTCGTCTCAATCAATAGTGTGTGTGACTGCATGTGGATTAACTGCTGTGCCTATCTGTAATAAATTGTCTTATTTTATGTCCTTTATGATTTCTGTTATTCCACATTTCTCCCCCACCAACTTACAGGTGCATGCTATCCATATGACAGGATAATTACACAGTTTAGCTACATTGAAATAGAGGTGATATTCATCTCTGCTAAATCTTGCCCTTCAGTAACAGTAGAAATCTGCGGTTTAATGAAACATATCACCTCTGAAAGCGAGCATCCTGTGCTATGTGCATTTGGAGATGAAAATTACCCTGTGATGCCAACATTTTGTGTTCTGTATTCATCCTGATAATGCTTTCAGTGCATGTAATGCTTGCTTTATAATTTACCTAATAAGATATCAGCCCATTTGAGATAATTGTACATGAAAAAAATTAAAGTTATGACTGGGAATCAAACTTCTTTCCCAGAAACAGAGCCAGAAAGTGAATACTCTTAATCAAATGTGATGGGAAGACAAAAGGCAGATGGAGGGCTGAGCTTCTCAAATAACCTCTTTACATATCAGTTGCCATCACTGACCTAGACACAGTTTGTGCTGGCTTAGAAACTAATGTCAAGTGAATAACTTCAGAACAGATGATGCTGTATGTTACTCTGGGCAGGAATTGCAACATTATCCAATGATCAGTATTAAAATAAAGTTAGAGTGACTTTATATGTGTTTTCCTGCTAAGCAATCAAAACATAACAAATGAATGAAGTTCAGCAGTAATCCAAGTACTGTATGCATGTATCCTCAAACCTGTTTTGCAAATTGGGACAGAGAGCTATAATTGACCTAGCTGAAGTGGCCTTTATTTTCCACAGTTCATGATCAAAGTAGTTATGTTACACTGAATAACTCCTCTAATTCATGACACCTGAATAAACGGCAGGAAAACCAGCCTGGAATGCACTTTCCACTATCTGCAGCCATCCTGCAGCGCAACCTGAATAAAGTCCTTCCCCCTGTCTCTACACTGACGTGAATTCTAATGATTAAAAAATGCTTCTGGACTGAAATGTGCATCATACTGGTAATGGGCTTGTTTGGAGGCTTTAGCTGTGCCCCAGCATGGTCTGGAATAGTTGTAACATCGCCTGGGTTTGGGGTCCGTTTCCGTATCTGTTTTTCACTTAAAATATTCCCTGGCTGTTCCAAAGCACATTAAGCTGAAAGTTATATCGGACTCCATACAAAAGAAGAAGAAAAATAGTAGGTCTGAACTGGCCAACACAAGCTTTTAACAAACAGAGTGGTATATAAAAATAGAAGAAAAAAATCTCTGTGGATAGCTTCCAGTGTTGCTTTGGATTTGATCATCCCTCTCTCCTCCTCTGGTTCAATTATTTTCAACTGAAAATGTTTGGCTTCTTTGGCTTAGGCTACCACCTTTCTGCAGTTACCACCTTTCTGCAGTTAAAAAAGAAAAAAAAAAAAAAGGAGTCTTAAACGGATCCAAGTGTTTTAAGGTAAAAGTAGTGACTTTTCACAGTGCTCCCTGAGCCACGAGCAGAGGACCAAACCTGGGGTTGCAGTGCCTCCTTGGCACACAGCCGTCCCGCTGGGCTCTGCAGCCGCATACTCAAAACCTGCAAAGGGGAAGGTCGAGTCAGCCAGCAAAGAGGGGCCCCTTTCCCCCTCACCCTCTAGAATAGTTGCTGGAGAGCTACTCAATATTGGATCAGGGTGGGGACGGCTTGTTAACATCTATGTTCCAGGCCCTCCACCAGCTCCACTTATTCCCGGCCCTACCACAGTGATGTGACAGCCCAGGAGTCCATAAGCCAAAGTAGGAAGGACTCACTGTAATTAAGGATAGGTTGGACTGCTATTAAAGTTGAGGATCCTGCTGAGCAATCAGTTAACAGAGAGGTAAGGTACACATGCTGTATTGCAAATGGGTCCAAGGCTTGGGTCCTGCTTTAAGACATAGTTATAGGTGATGTCAGTATCATTTATGGATCCAAGTATATGTTATTTCAGTAAAGCTTTCATGGTATCCATTATAGTTACAGATGTTACAAGCTTCCATTATTGATTTTTTTTAATGTGCTCATAACTTTCCAAAACCCTGATCACTTCTGTTCAAATGTCATTTTGTTCTTCTTCACAGTCGTTTGGGAGAAGGTTTTAACAAAACTTTCTTACCTGTTGTTTAAGTTAAAAGATGGAAGTATGCCATTGACTGTCAATAAAACTCTAATCATATTCTTTTGAGCAAAACGTACACAAAAAAACAACCCATCCAATAGTAACACCCACTTCAGCATGGACCCCATCCTTACAGAGTCTAGCATTTAAGCTTTGGTTTATGCATAAAGCTTTTCAACAATTTAAAGAATTTTCTAATGTACTCCTAGTGTGTGTGTGTACCACTGCCCTCTGCTGCACAGAGGCAGAAGAGCTCGGCTGGTTTCGTAGGGGCAGAGGTGTGGTCACCCACCCACTCATTTTCCCACTTAGAGCAAGTACTTAGGTCCTACTGACTTCCTTTGGGAACTAGAGCTGTGAAAGTAGTTAAACCTTCACCTCCATGGGAGTTGGGCACCATAATACCTGTTAAGATGTCTCCATTTCTGCCTTCTGTCAGTAGAAAACGCCACGTGGAAAAAGCGTGCCAACTATGGTGTCCACCACACCCCCTATGGGTTGCTGTTTCATGAGTTTCGTACCTCAAAATATCCAGGAGATTCACTGCAAGCACTGTTGTGTTTCTATTGAGCACTACTAAATCATGACCTAGAACACCTCTGACCTTTTGTTCTCTCCCATCGCATGCTTCCAGCATGTAACAGACTGACACCCTCAAGGCTGAAAGGGTTTTGCCTAATCCAAGTTTTTGGGCTAAAATATATGGTTTAATAGGTTAACTGTATTGGGCTAAATACAGGGATGAATGTAACCTGGCCAGTAAGAGCTGTACTTATCCATTCTCAGTATCAGTGCTAGGAAACTATGAAAAATCAGATAAAATTTCCAAAAATGTTTAGAATCACAGTCAGCCACACTGCCACAACTCCCTGTCCATAGGATAGCTCTCCTTACTATCCAGAGCAGGGACTTGAACTCATCTAGAGCTGCTATACTCCTTATGGATTTATTGAGGCAATTAAGACAACACAGCCGCACATCTCAGTCTATGGGTTTGCACCTTTTCATACTGTCTTTTTTTTCCATTGAAGTCAGGTTTCATGTATTTATGTCCCTTAGTTTAATACTAGTGACCATCATATCTGAATAGTCACTTCACTACTTTTTCAAAGTTTGCTCCCAGTGAGATTGGTGTGAATTTGACAGCTGGAACAGGCCAATATCAAGTGCTTTTGAATTACAGTTGGGTGGTTTTTTTTGCTGTATTTCACAAATAACTAACTTTTCTTTCTAAAACTGAGGCCTGTTCAGCTGTGCATCAGGTTTCAAGAGTCAGCCTCATGGTTTTGGACACTTTAACTTGATAACGCACTGGAAAAAGTTCTGTAGCCCTGATTTCTGCTGAAAGAGGGGAATTAGGAGGAAATTACTGCTTTGGTTTGTTTCCATCTCTGACTTCTTTCAGCTTATCTATTTGAGACTGTTTAAACTATGCATGAACCATCTCATATGGATTATGCTAAAAAAAAAACCCTCTTCATAATATATATGAAGTCCCACATAATTTAGAGCTAGGGAATAATTTCAAGCTTTTATCTTGACTGGTACAGAGAGGAGGTAGGTTAAACCCTAAGCATTAAATTGTGATACTTTTCTGGTTATAAATATATATATATAAAAAATACTTGTATGAGCTGACAGACAAAGATTTCTCTATCAAGTATGTGTCATTTACAAGCAGAATGTTGTCTCCATTCTAGTCACCAGCCACAGGAGCTCAGCTGGGGCCCTGAGTGTCAAGCTGAGAGCTTTTCTTTCACCATAATAAAGGTCCTGTAGGCTAAACTACTGGTAGTCTGTCACTGACACTTCTGAAGACCCTTTGATAGGCTTATACAATTGCAAAGATTTGTACTTAGCAATGCTGTTGATGGTAGACAACAATGACGGGTCTTGAATCGTGCTCACCCTGCCTTGTATTCTGTGTGCTTGCATGTGAGAGTATATATATATATATATGGATATGTGCATGAATATACATAGATACATGAAGTTTGAGGATATATGTAGTATAGACACTTTAAGTTTCACACATATTTGTGCATGTATTTAATATTAAACTGGGACTTGAAATTGAAAAAGTAAGAAAAAACTACTCAAAACTTATTTTAAAATGCCTGTTCCTGTGACTGTGGTATCTCACCCAATCAGAAGCACTAATTTTACCAAAGAGAAATTATAAAAATGAAATACAATGCTAGTTCTTAAATACAGTCCCTGTTTATTTAGCTTTTATTTAGTCCACTTTGACATAATACACTATAGTCTTTCCACTTTTTAAAGACTTTATCTCTAAACTGTGGCATTCAAGCAGGTGGCCTAGCCAATACTTCCTTTTCCCCAGTCAGATACACTGGGAAAAGGCATAAGATTGTGTTTGCAGGAGTCTAACAAACTTGCTGGCAAGCTTTCCTAGGTTTATCATCACATGTCAAAGATGATGTCTGTATAGAACATAGAATTCCTAACAATGCTGCTTCCTTGGAAGGAAAATGATGTTTTCTTTGTTTTACTCATTTTGAATGAATGAAGAAGTCCATGGGGAAGGAGTCGGTTTTTAAATAAAATACTTGTTCTTATAATTACCATATTCCTGCTTCCCTTCTACCCCTCCAAAATTCACTGTAAATAAGAGGGTGTGGTAATTAGTTGCCAGCCAAGTGGCACACTTAATGTTCTGCAAATGCAGTGTCTATGGGTGAAGTGATATTGTTAAGTTATAGTATTGTCAAATTCTGTGTTTAAATACCAGTACAGACAAACACACAAGCACATGTGTGCCAAGACAGTGTGTTGGGTTGTGTTTGTTTGGTATTTTTTAGATAAAATACTTCAATTTTACTTTCCTTCCTAGAGAAATCAAAGTACTTTCCAAAGGATTTAAGTTCTGTGCAATAGAGCTCGTGGTCCAAAGCTCAATAAATGCAAAATAAGGAATGCAGTCATGGTTCTAAAAACATTTTACATTCTTCAAACTGATGCCAGTTGTATGCCTTGACAGTAATCCTGTCTAATCCCCTCCACACGTATTATCTTTGTACACCTGCTTTCATGGTCTCACTTATCAGTTTTTTGTACTTAGAAACACAATACACAAGTGGGTAAAGCAACAGGACAAAATACACCCGCACACACAGTGTACTATGTTACAATTTTGCATTGTACACCTAAAACATATTTGTGGATTTTGGTACATAGAGTCAACAGCTTCCATTAAGATTTTCTTTCTATTTTTTTTTTTTCCCCAACCCGTGCATGTCTGTGTTTGTCTTTCTTGGCAGATTAACTGAAGCACATCGAACAGCTGTAAAAGTCATCAGGAGAATGCAGTATTTTGTAGCCAGAAGAAAATTTCAGGTAAGCAGCACCATTAACCGTAAGTACAATTTGTAGTCTTAAGCGTATGACACTGAAAGTGCTCTGAGAGTGAACTTGTCTTTGTGCATACAGTTGTAATAAGTCAAAGGTTCTCAGCCTCATACTAACCCCTTGTGGATTTTTTCATAGCATGACCAAAACTATTAACTATCCATGGGCATAGCAGGATATGGAAACCTTCTGAATTTGTGGAGTCGGCATAGTTTGTTCTTTTTTTGGGTTGGGGTTTTTTTTTGGCTTTGTTTGTTTGTTTGTTCTCTTTAGTGTACTTACCAATATATAAAATACTTACTCATGTACTAGAAGTAGTGAAGAAAAGACTGTTGGAGTGTCTGCTAAACTAGTGTTACTGTCTATACTGTGCATCTAACCACTGATTAGGGAATGTTCAACTACTTGTCTGATATGCCTGGCTTACAGATCAGCAGACCAATGGTGAGCATTGAGCAGTGTGATGTGGCATTCTCATTTGTGGCCCACATTTCCAAATTTGTTTCCCAGAATGAGACATCATAGAGAGACCTTAATTTACAAAATTGTGGAGCATCTGCCCTCTTTAAATTTGTTGTCTTTATGAAATCTGAAATTTCTCAGTCGGGTTTACAAAGTGCTCAAAGTAAATGTGCTGCTTTGGAAAAGCTGTCTTATTTTGCCTGTTTACTAAGGCCCATTATGATAAAACTTGTTTGGAATGTGATTCTGATATCATCATTCTCATTACCCATGTGCTGGTAATGCCATGGAAATGAATAATTAACTTCTGGCCTGATTTTCAAAGTCCCTGTTATTTCCATCTGAAGGTTCTTACTTTTTTGTCCATGAGGGTCCACTGCAAGTTAATCAACTTTCATAATCCTTTTGAAGGGGTTATAAAAAGATAAAGCAAGAACCTAAATTTCAAGAAAGTTTGTTTAGAGCTGAGCACTTAATTGCAAGGGATAAAAGTTTGAGATAAGCTCAC
The DNA here is from genome assembly GCF_000690775.1 of Eurypyga helias. Classification (NCBI taxonomy): domain Eukaryota; kingdom Metazoa; phylum Chordata; class Aves; order Eurypygiformes; family Eurypygidae; genus Eurypyga; species Eurypyga helias. Next base: position 77,443 of record NW_010239668.1, on the reverse strand, counting down.
AGCACTCAGAAGACTGAATTAGGGCTGACAGACCAGCACATACATTTCCCAAGCTCATGCGGAAATGTGTCTTCAGATGACCATTTCTCATGAAAGAAGACTAGAAGAAGTCAGTTTGTTTAACTCAGCAAGCAACAGGAGAGCAGGATTATGTTGTAAATACACTAGAGAGGTAAACACTATGGGAAATAAATAGTAAAATTAAAAAAAAATATATAGAAAGAAAATTAAAGACACCATTCCCAGAAAATAGTATCAATATATAAATGAATTAGGATAAAAATTAGGATATTTCTAACGACTAGAGACCTAATGTTCTGGAGCTGTCAGCCAATAACAGTCATGCCAAACCTTAAAAAGCAAACTTGCCCAGTCTATGGATAGGATTCTGTGAGTTGGTGTTCTCAGTAGGGAAGAAGAAGGAATTATCTTCCATTTTTTCCTTTCTTGGGACTGTGAAATATAGCTTATAGGATTCCACATGCTAATTAGATTTTCAAAGTTCAAAGCCTAGTGATGCTGAGTTTTGCATTAAGCGTTCTAAGCACGCTGGCTGTAGAATGTTGAGCCCAAATGGCCAGGCTTTGAGATTATGGACAGAATGAAAGTCAAAGAAGCTCATCAAGTTCTGCATTTAACAAACCTCCCAGGAAGCCATTACCTCCCTCCTTAAGTTTTATTGTAGTAGCATTTCCTAATAGAAACATGACAAGAGGTTGTGCTAAAGTTTGGCAGGACATAAGATGTTCGGGTCTAAAGCTTTATAGGAAAAGGAGAGAAAAATGGTGGAAGTTGGAAGGATATTTTTACTATGCTTTAGGGAGGACTCAGGCAGACTGCATTGTAGAATACTTTGCAACTCTAATATTCAGAGCTGATGATTTGGTAAAAGGGATAACAGATAGAGGACAACTTTTGAGGGAGAAAATAGATTTTCATTGGGAATGAGTAGAATTAAGTATGCACATAGTAACTCATGGGGGAGAGGGGAGGGAGGTGGGGAAAAATCCCCAGCACATCTAGGCTCTGCGCCATGCATGGTGTTTAAATAGAGTGTCCAAAGGAAAGGACAGAGGATTTAGCCAAAATGCTCTCAAAGCACCCCCGCTAGTCAGTCTAAAGAGTGATACTGGCACTGTTTCTCTGGACGAAGACAATAGGCTGCTTTTCTGGCCAGAAATAGTGATGTGTCAGCGTCTGCAAAAAGTGAAGCTGGGGAAGAAAAAAAAAAATAAAAGGCGATAAACTGAAAGCTGAAACCTCCCTCCCCCGCAAAGTAACTCTTCCCACAAATGCACACACATGTACGCATGCACCCAGAGCCATGAACTCTTCTGAAAGTAATAATGCAGGTAAGTGCTGACGGCTGAGCGCCAGGAAGGCATTTTATCACGAAGAGCTTTTCCTTCTTCCTTCATTTCACAGGATTTGTTTCCATTCCAGTTCCAAGCTTTCATTTGAAATTTCTAGGATCCTGTGGCTGCCTTCCAAGCATGACTCCAGCACATACTGTAGGTGTTCAATGCATGTGTGCAGTGGTGCATGCTAATGGCTCTGGCTGAAGCTGTGACAGAGTGGAAACAGACAACAAGATGACTAATGAGCTGTTTTCAGTAATTTCCAATTACTAGATTTTCAGTTTACCTTCCTTTTTTTTTTTTTTTTTCTTCTTTTCTTGAGTCTGAGCCAAAAAGGAGACATCTTGCCCCACATTTCCCATAGGGGTTGGTATGGCTCTGAAAATGCTGGTATTTTGAAAAGGACATCGTTTCTCTTTATTCCACCACACACACACATTCATTTTGCCCGATAAAATTTTACTTAATGTGCTTTTTACAACTAAATCACTTTATGCAAATTCTTTAGGCTTGTTTGAAAATTCTACCTTAGTAGTTACAGCAAAAAAAAAAAAAATGCAGCTTGGCAGAAGCATCTGGATTCTCATTAGAATGGGAATAAAGCTGGGCAGATGGCAGGGTTTTAGCTCTCTTGAGGTTTTTATCTGTCCTTCTTTATTTATTTGAATTACACCTTTTTTCTGACCTAGTAGGTATCACTAAAGACAAAGGCACGCAAAAAAAAATCTACATGCAGCCGTCTTCACAGTTATGCAAAGCATCTGTCCTCCCAGCTACTTAAGCAATAATATTTCTGTCACCAGACATCTTTAGTCTTCACAGTCATTTCATTCTCAGTGCAAGTGTTATGAATTGGGCCAATCTCTGTTTTTCAGTCCTCTGACAGTATGAGTAACATACGGTTTTGGAATGAGTTGAGAGATATTGCATATGGTAATCTTAGATTAATTATATATCTTGGTTTTGTCTTTTTTAAATACACTGTGAAGCTCTAATACTTTGCTCAGTATGAAGTAACATGAAGACATGACTCTAACTGACAGTAATGGGAATCATTTGGCTCCAACTCCACAATAAATATTCACTCCTACAATGCCAGAATGGAGGCCTATCTGAAAAAAAAAATCCAGTTTAAACCATGCTTACCTTTCATTCTCATGTGTGACTCCTTTCACAGCAAGCTCGAAAACCATATGACGTACGTGATGTGATTGAACAGTACTCACAAGGACACCTCAATATGATGGTTCGGATAAAGGAACTTCAAAGAAGGTAGGCCCTGTCTACCTCATGAAATACTTGATTTCTCTGGTGCCAGCTGGCTTTAGGAGTGATGTGTACTTAATGAACAGTAATTGTCCAAAATTGCAAGCACAACAGGGAGTACAATATCTGGAGGATTTAACTTGGAGTCATTTTTAACCCTTTTTATGACCGAGTTTACAATTATACTTTGTCCTCCTCCTCCTCTCCTCCTCCAAGTGACATTAAAAGAAATTAAGGTGTATGCTGTGAAGTTTATAGTATGAAGTAATATTTTCTGCCCTCTTTTTAGAAAGGGAAAAATTTTCAAATAGTTATTTACCTATCTATCCCTTGTCTGTGGTTCTCCACATTTGAGAGGAATCTGGTTTGCATGTGCTCCCCTCTATCTGGAACTTTTCCCTTCCCACATTCCTCCTTGCACATGCTTTCTCTAAGTTTTGGGATCGCAGCTGAGATATTTTGCCACAAAACCATTCTCTTTTGTTTCAACACAAAGTGCTTTTCTCTTTACAAATTAACACTGTGGACTGGGACACCAGGCTGAACTCCCCTGGCCCTTAAATGAAAAAAAAAAAAAAAAAGAAAAATTCCTACTGAATGGAATCTACTGTGTCAACATATATAGATATATAGATATTAAATCCGCCTGCATGAGATTCAAGGAATAGTTGAAAATGTTATTAAGAAGCCATTCTGTCTGTATAGCTTTTGCTATTAGATTACATACAACACAGGAGAACTCTGTTTTAGTTAAAACATGAAAGTCTAAGAAATAACATATTGACACTTATGGAAACAACAACAATAATATGGTTTGATTTTGGAAAAAAACTCTAAAGAACTAAACTGCTGATGGTATGTGTAGAAAATCATGCTAGTCTCATGTTTTTACTTGCTTTTTTTTTGGTATAAAGCTACTGTAAATTCTCATGTAAATTACGCTCCTATGTTTTTCCTAGCAACAGAGTTTAAGTTACTTGGTAATTGCACTGCTGGTAATTCTCTGTTTGCTTTTCAGATTGGACCATTCTTTGGGAAAGCCAGGCCTTTTCCTCCCAGGTATAATGTCTGCATTTTATGTAAAATGATTGGTTTCATAATTTTGTGAAAATATCCATGGTTACAGTAATATGGATTTATAATCCAGCCAATTATGCTGAGTATATAATTCTGTTAATAAACCCTGGAATGAGTATGGAAAGATAAATACCTTGCATTCAAGTGGTAGTGGAGTAAATGGAAATTAAGCATAAATGTTAAAAATGTGTAATAGTTCACAATAAGTTGGAACATATTGCTGGAAAAATTTCTACAAAAAAATATTCTCTCTGAAACCTTTGTGCTGGGTTAGAATATCTGTTGGTTCCACCTAAGAAGATTTCTTCCTTTCTGAAAAACTGATGGTTTTCAGTGTTGGAAAGCTCAAAGAAAGATCATGGATATCATCGCGAAAGAACTGGGGTAGCCTTGAAAACTACAGCGATAGAAGTGGTATGAAATTCAGTAATAAAAATTCATGATCTGGCACATGGAAACTAATTTAAAAAAAAAAAAATCCCACATGCTAATAGTGGTGAACAGTCTGGCATTTTTTACAGAAAAGAAAGGCCTGGTATGCTAATTAATTGTAAGCAAATGCAACTTGAATGTAAGAAAATGCTGTGCTATATCACTGAAAAAATTAGTCCAATCATAGGATCAGGAGAGAGATTTTGATGACGTACACAGAAGTATACATGTCTTTGCACATGACTCAGGTAAGGCCTCATGTGGCATATTGTGAAAAAGTCTGATTCCATGCCTTTAGGAAAGACTAACTGCAACAAAAATAGGGAAGAAATACTAGGATGATTAGTGAAAAGGAAAACCTATTCCATTAGTGTTAAATAGAAGTTTACTCTCTTTAACCTAGCAAAACAAAGGGCTGGACAGGGCTGTGTTAATTATGCAAGGAAAGTAATTGCCTGGGAGGCAAAAAAATATGTAAGGGAAAGAAGACAGTGCAAGCAGAAAAACAAACGCTTGTGAACTGGCCATAAATATTGGAGAGAATCCCCTGACCATGCACAGCAGTGAGAATTTGGGAAAACCTTGTGGTGAGAATCATGGAGACCAGAAACCAGAGTGTTTGTAGGGTAAAGTCTGGTAGAAGCAGTCAGGTTTTTTACCACAAGAGATTTAGTTCAACTTTCCAGAGGCCCAGTCTCATTCTCAGACTTTACGAGCTCAGAAAAGACTTAGGAACTGAAGTCCTGTATACTCAAGTGACTTTGAGCACTCATTGGCATAAGTGTATGTGAGGGTTCCAATCTTATTTCAGAACCTTTAAAGAATGCCATATTATCAGTGGTTAAAATGGTTTACACTATCAGAATTAGGAGCATCTCTCACTTTTAACATCTGATTGCTGTAGTACAATCTTCTTTCCTTGTAGCTGAGCTGGTTTTGAACCACAGGAAAATAATCCGTCAGCTTGAATACATGTATAAATATTTATTCCTGGGAATTAATTCCATAATGTGCAAGCTAAATTTATGAAAGAACTTTGCTTACCTGCACAAGTGTATTATTTTGTTTTAGATGTAACATTAACGAACTAGAACTGTAACTTGTGCTCCAAAAAATGTAGTGTTAGAGGCACTTGGTATGGAACAGCTTCCACAGTGGTGGGGAATAACAATAGAAGTGCTGACTGCAAAGAAGCTAATTGTGAAATAATATTCGGAGCGGTTTGGGAAGCTAAATATGGGTCAAAAGTGTTGCAACAACCACTGAGAGGATCGTAGGTGGGTCTGTGGATTTGAACAAATATTCAAAGTGCTCAAGTGTTGGAAAGTGTCTAACATACTGAGGAAGAGACATGGGGTTGTGTCCATGGTGGATTCAGTCCTGGGCAACTATTATGCGAAGCCTACACTACAGCATTGGACAAAAAAAGCAATGTGAATGATCTGAGGCTACCTCATACAGTGGCTGTAAATACAGTTCCAGATGATTAAAGAAAGAACAAACAAACAAACAAAAAGTTCAAGTCAAAATCTGCATTCATTTTTGGTTTTTATCCAAAATTCTTGCTTTGACGTAATATGTGAAAAAACTCACTGGCTTCCAGAGGTAAGATAAGCTGGGGTAGTCTTATCTTCAGAATTCATGATGAATAGTCTTGCTGGGGAGAGAATCATAGGACTTCACATATATCTGGGAAAACCATACTCCGTGCTCTGGAGAAGATTATGGCATCCGTGTCCATGCAACTAGCTTCCTTGTTAGTCTTTTCTTTCAACATTACTGCTGAGTAGCTGCTTTGAGACAACTTAGTTACAAAAGCATGGTGGCCTGCTAAGAATGATGTCTGCCTCCACAGCATGCCAACTCAACAAAGCCATCCCTCTTGCAAAGACATGTGGCTCTGCCCTCAAACGGACTGAATAAATACTGAGTGGGAAAGGTAATACAGTTGTTACAGATACAAAGCCCGGGAAACTTAGTTATGGGTTTGCAAGACCAAAACCAGAGGTTATCTGATCTAGTAGTTATTTTATCTAAACCCTCCACAAATCCAAAAATAAGATAAGTGGTTCCAGATAAATGGTCTGCAGAACTAAAACTAAGGTTAGCTTGTGATTAGTCCCAGTATTATGCAACCTACCAATAATCAAGTGGTGGACAGTGATGACTGATTGCAGTATTGGTCTGTTTTGGGTGGAAACAGACTCTTGTATTGTCATCCCCCTCTGAAAAATAGACTTATTCCTGAGTTTTCCTCAGAATGGATCCTTATTCTACATTGAAAATGTATTTTCAATATGATATATTTTTCCAGTTCAAAGGCATTGCTAAAAACCTCATTTGTAAACAGTATGGGTGTTTCCTCCATACTGTGTTATTTTTGTATTGATGGCAAGCAAAAGAGAAATGACAATGCAAAGAAAATTAAACCGCCAAGGAGAAAAACATGAGAAGAATTTTCCTTTCCAACTCATATTCTTTTCCTGTTTTATTATACTCCCACTCAAAGAATCTTAAGGTCTGATTCCAAGCCTGTTTAAATGAATGGGAGTCTGTCCAGTGACCTCAGTGGGTTTTGGATCAGGCTGTTGCTGAAATCCTGTTGTCAACTTTGATAATATTATATGAAGTAATTGCAGTGTGTCTATAGTATTACTACCTTTCAAAAGTGAATGATGTCATAAAGATCCAGAATCTGAATTCAGTGGAAGCAATTATTGTTATTTTTCAAGCTAGTTTCTCAAAGATAAAAAGCACTAAAAGCTGTGTTAAAACAAGATAAGGATACAAGGAGAGAATAAAAGCCATGCTGGGTCAGACCAGTCCTGACTCCGATGGAGCCAAATGCAAGGTGCTTTGGGAAACATATAAAAAAAAGAAGGCATGCATAAACCTCTAACCTTCCTGTAAGCTTTCAGCCTTTTGCAGATCAGAGACTTCCTGACATGGTTTCTGTGTATTTAGTGCTCCTAACTGATTTGTCGTTAACAAGTTTGCCTAGTTTCCTCTGTAAACTTTTAACATCTGCAATCATTTGTGACAAGAATTTTCATGATTTAAGTTTCACATACACATACTGTGAGGAATCCTCCCTTTTTGCTTGATTTGGTCTTGGCATCTACTAGCTTTCTTTGAAACTCCTAGTATCAGGAGTGGTTTTAAAAACATTAAGATAATGAATAAATTTTCCAAAGACTTAATCCCATTTTTATGAGTATACCCAAAAGACCGTGCCTTCGTGACGTTGAAAGCCTGTCTCAGTGTTCCAGGTAATACAGTTTTGTATTGTCAAACAAAGATTCCTGTAATAGTAAACAAACCCCTTAACAATTGAAAATGTTGATATAGAGGGAAAGCACATGCTAATAAAATTTGCTGAATTAACAGAGCAGACACTTATGTAATGATACAAATAAGTGTGTAATACTTGACCTTTCCTACACGTGAAGGAATTAATTGATTTTGAATGCGATTTTTGAGACTTACTATAGCTTTTCAGGGGCAAAGGTGAAGAATAATGCCAAGTTAAAACAAAAGGTCCAGTGTCTGGGTTCAGAAAAGTATGCAAAAGATTGATGTTTATCTGTAGTTCATCTGAACCTTTTGGGTCTACATAATACAGGTGGGAATCCCTGGAGAAAAAGGCTTTCTTCTAAAATGTTGATAGTTTCATTGTTGTGTTGGTTTTTTGTTTTGTTTGGTTGGTTGGTTGGTTATGGTTTTTGTTAAATGCCACCAAAGCTATTTCCTTCCCAGCTGTTAAGAAGAAATTGGATCACAATACCTTTAAAAACATAATAAATATGCATTGAGTTTTGGGTTTTTGTTTGTTTGGGTTTTTTTGGGGGTTTTTTAAGTCAACTAATATATGAAATGACAGATACCCATATTTCTACAGGAACTGATTCATTCACCCATTCTGGAGGCAAAATTCATGGGAATGTAGTCAAAAATAAAATAATTTATAACATTTTCTGTAGCTGTCAAGTGTTCACAATCTAGTCTCTAAAAGTCAATCCCATTTCTCGGGTTGATCTACCTCAATGCAAAGACCCAGCAGAAATATCATACGTATCCTAATTTGAGAGCTTGGAACATGCAGGTAATTTGTTGTTCATCCAGGTCCTCTGAACAGTGTTGAATTACATTCTTAATAACAAAGAAATAAAGAAGCTTTCATTCCGTTTTGAATTTGATATGTTAATTGTTTTATAAATAGTATAATGATTGTGTGTCTGAATACTGCCATCAGCACCTCTGGAGGAAGGGCAGAAGTGTGATGTCGTTCATACCATTCAAACATATATTCATACCGTACCACACATACAGTGTATGTGGCTCCTCCCTCATAAATTGATTGTATTGTTTCTTGTGAGCAGCTTCAGCAAATTGCATTATCTCAGAGGCTGGATAAATGAAGCAGGCAGGCGGATACGCCTTATGTTGAGGGCTGGTTTATTTGTTGAAAGGAGGTTGCACATCTCTAACCTAGCAAGTTACTCACTTGAGTTAGACCTTCGTGACCTGAAAAAGTTAGAAAAGTCTACTTTCAGTGTATGCTATTGAATCTTCATCATGGAAGCATTAGCATTATCACAAAGTTTTCAGTGTTGCAGTACAGCCTTCTAAACTAAAATGCTTTGGTAGTTTACTTTTAAATTTTCTTTAGGCTGTCTAAAAGAAATCACAAGTGCCTGATCTAGGACTACATCTTAGGTCTTTTTAATTTCTTCTACCTGTCAGTTGTAAAAGGCTCTGGCTGACAAGAAAAAACACTCAAGTCAGAAGTCGTGATTCCTAAGGCAACGTTGTTATTCGCTATTTTATGGATCCTGGGTTTAAAAGGTCAACCCTGACTTATGTTTTCAGAAGCACACCTGGTTCATAGACATAAGAACCTAGATCTTGCCATAAGCTCATTGTCGTTTTCCCTTTGTAGGGTTTTTACAGAACTGAAACAAATGTAGATCCAGAAAGTTGTTGTTGCATCGAGTTAGACAAGAGAAGGTAGTCGCATCTCCTGCACAATCCTACTTTCTGTAGTCCCAGTACTGAACTTGTTATAATTTTCTGAGGTTTTGATATATGTTTAGCAATCTCTAGTGACCTAGATGTCACAGTGTTCCTTTTCTGCTTAAAAAAAAAAAAACAGCTGTCAGATAATTTTTAGGTTTTTTTAGTTAGCTTACTTCTAGCTGTATACACCATGAAAGTAAATATCTAGGAAGGACTCTTACTCGGTAGTAGTATATAATTTCCAGGTTTTATCTTTTTCAGACCATCTGGCTGCAATTCTTCCACTGTTCTAATGGTCCTCATAAGTATTTTATCTAACCAAAGAAAAAAAATCTGTTTTCTTAAAAGTTTGATACATTCTGATGAGATGGAGAACACTGAGTAAAAAATTAAGATTATGGTGTTGCCCCTCATTTGATTTGCTCTTGTACTCTTACTCATTGCAGATTTTAATTGCTGTTTTTTGAAAAAGAAAACAAACTTGAATAATGAGCAATATGTCATTTATATCATGTGTTTCCATCTGGGCGGGGGTAGCCTTTCTTGTTTTCTCAACTGGTTAGGGTAATACCTAAAAATATATATATTTTTTTTTTAACAAGAGGCATCTCTTGTTCACTAGAAAAAGATATGTGCCACCTTTATGAAAATACTAGGTAATAAATACAGGATCATGGTTTTTTTGAAAGCAGTATAGTATGTTCACTCTGGAAGGCAAAGACTTTCAGGAAATAAATTTGCATCTTAATGAAGAGGGGAAAAGGGCTAGATGACCCAAGAAATATTCAATCTCCTGAAGTATAATGCCCATTGCTTATATACTAGTGTTTTATCTGACTCAAGTCTAAGTATATAAAATGATGGGTTTGTATCATACCAGCCATGTGATGCAAACTTTTCAAGGTATTTTTCTTCTTCTGAGCTAAAATTTGTTCATATATATTTTCATCCAGTTATAAATTTTACCTCTTTTTGTGATGATTATGCATGTTTCCTTTGTGTCTGTGCCTTTCACATATATGTACACAATTACTGGACTGCTGAGCTGGTCTATCTCTTTTATTGCAGACCAACACAAAAGACCAGACAAAAATCAATACTAAAAGAAAGATATTTTGGATTACAAAGCAAAGAATGTAAAAAATAAGGTATTTCAGACTTGGAGTTAGCCATGCAATCTTTTCAGCTATGTAAAAGCAAATAATACAATGTAGGGAGTCTAAAATTATATATCTTGAAAAGACTCAAGACAGAAAGCATGAACATGAGAGAGAAATCGACTGTACTAGAGCAATGTTGTCTGAACTTCTGCCCACCCCTCTTACCACAATACTCTGAACACTGTGTACACACCCATTTCCTTATAAAGATGGTCTTTATTAGAGGAAAATGCTCATAAAATAGAGCTGAATGCTGATTTAAATGGAGGTTAATACAAAATGTGAAAGACCGCAGCCTTCTGTGACACACAGCCTGGATGCCATTAAAGGGGTGGACATGACACAGCTACACCATGTATACCATTCTTTTCACTTCATCTGATAGGAGTGCCACATGCCACAAAACAGCTTCTTAATCCTTATTGGCTTCCTATTTTCTTGTTTTCTGTTTCACATCACATTCTAAAATAACTAAAATAGGAAACCTTATTAACTTGCTTTGGTTGTCTTGGGATGTATTGGTGATTGTATGAAGGATGTAATTAGAGCTGGTGAGGAAATTACTCTTTATGGTTTTTTTGTTTGGGTTTTTTCTGGGGTTTTGTGTTTGTGTTTTTTTTTTTTTTTAAGAGCTTATTGGAATATTTCTTCAGGTTTGTGTGGCTTTTTTTGTTTGTTTGTTTAGACCTAAACAAAAGCACTACCTATCCACCACTGTTCAAATCACGTCCCAATTTACAAATCCTTAAAGACGTGGTTTTCTGTTATGTACTTTGAAAGGTGATAAATGTCTACAGATTTACCAACTGGAGAGTAGACTCCATAGTCAATTATTTCATTTTAGGCAGAGATGAACACATAGATAAACTTGAGCTTCAGCCTCTTACATCGTAATAGGTTTCTGTAGTTGTGAACTAATGAATGATATGTAGGACACATGTATGAGCCAAACTGTGTCATTTTTTTCTGTCCCCACACAGTGTCCTTGAATAATCTTTGAATTTTCCCTCCATATAGTATAGAACTCCTCCAGGTTCTCTGATGAAACATTTCTCCTTTCTAATGCCTGGACAGAGCTGTCAAGGATCCACCTGTTTGGTTGCTAGGTTACTGACCACAACTATTTTTTAATACAGTAGGTGATCTGTAGAGGAGAAGAAAAGCAAGAATATTATTCTTGCCAGCCTTGATGTTCCCTAATGTTTTCATCTAAGATTGCGGCGCATGCACAATCTTATTTGGAGATGAACTTTGGTGCGAATGTATCACTAAACGCAGCACATCAGCAAACATATGCACTGCTAATGGTAAGGGTAAAGCAAGTACCATTCACTGAGAAATGCAAGAATGTGAGTTTCCTGCAGAATAAGCACATGTACAGGCAGTTATGGTGGATGCTGATGCGCTGTAAAATCACATCTCAGCCTGCCTTCCAGTAAGCCCTTCATATTGTGTTCATGCCCTAAGCAAAATGGACTTAAATAGCTGTAAAAAACAAAGCTCACCCACTCATAAAAGTTGAATAATTTATGGAAAAAATGAGGAGTAATTGCTCCAGCCCAGTATTGGAAAATAGTTTAGTAGAAAAAAATGTGTCCAACTTCCATTGACACAGGACTCTAAGTTATTTCAGTATTGGTGGTTGTGTTTTTTTCTTGTGAAGATTTTCTCCTAGTTCACAATATATCTGGTTTTGTGCTTCATTTCCTGTGAAATAACACACCAAATCTGTGGCATTCCTTTGCAACTGGAGAAGTAAACACAAAGAATAGACCTCATAGTACCCAGTTCTCAGTCTTGGCTCCCAATCCCACCATTTGCACTGTGTGAGTGAAACAAATCATTTAAATAACCAGGTCTCTTGAAAGCTAGAAGGGAAAATGAGGATGGAGATGCAAGGGCTTTTCCCAGTGTCACTCATTTACAGAGGAGCTAGGTCTCTGCCACTCCAGCCTTTGAACCTCTGGATATTGCTGCCTCCTACATCTACAATCTCACTTTAAAACTATTCTGATTTCTTTATGTCTAGAAAGTGCACATTGCTTGTGTCAGTGATATTAAAAATGGAGGGTATGCCTAGGGAGCATGCCTATTCCATCTGAGTATCTGCAGTTCATTGAGATGGTTAAACATGGAATCGTTACCTTAGACACTACATATAGACACTTCATGTCCACAGACTACCTCTACCAAGGTCCAGATTGCCCTTTAGACTAACTTAATCTTGTCAGTCAGACAAACCAGCTCCCTTCTCTCCAACCACCCTCTTTCACTTCTGTACACCATGAAGAAATTATTTCATGTTATGTTCATGTTATTTATACTACATTACTAACTTCTTTTTTGATTTAAATATGATTGATATAATTCCTAGTTTGAGTTTATTCTCCCCCTAATGAATGTCCCATTTTTATTCTTCTTTATTTAGAAAAAGGAGTAGACAAAGGATACTATACTGTAGGAGCCAGACTGATCCGGCTAGAGGATAAGGTAAGTGCATGAAAGCTTTTTTTTTTTTCCCTGAGTAATGATATCTGATCTACAGACATGCAAGATAGTATCTTGGCATGATTTACTTTAGAATTACAGAGCACCATAATAAAGAATAATATCCTAATTTTTGTAAGGGAGTTGTGTTGTTCAGCATTAACCATTCATCTGCTATAAAGATTTGGTTCTTGATTTTAAAGGGGACTACTTTCACGTTTTAACAAATCACACATGTTGTAGGTACGTATTGTGAACTGACAAGGTGTTTGTCATACCAGAATTATGGAGAAAGACTAGTGTCAGGATTGGATATTTCAGTTAAAATTCTGAGGTTCATTAATGTTGACTGCATTTTTTTCTACTGTGAAATGTTTGCAACACTTCTGCTCCTCCCTCATTGTCTTTTCTCCAAGAGGTTGTTCATCTTTGTTATTAATTAGAGTTACTTAGAAGTATGCTTAAAGGCTGAAGATCACTGAAGCTCTATTGTTTTAGACCTATTCCAAACATTCTTGGAAGCTTTTCCCACTCAAGTGATAACAAAAGTACAAGCTAGTTTGAAACTAGGAATGTATTTCTCTTTTTTTTTTTTTTGGTCAGCTCTTTTACCTACACCTAAAAACTGGTTTCCCTAGAAAAGTGTGCTTTCCGTGGACAGTAGCAGCTCAGTAGCTTTGGCGCGTGGCATGTTGTAACAACTGAGACAGAAGTCTATTTGAATTTAACATATCCATTGCCTATTTGTATCCTTGTCTTACTCAAATTTGTCATGCAAGTTTTCTTCTCACTTTTTTTCTGGAGGAGTGAGGTGAGAAGGAAAGAGGAAGGAAATCTTCCATTATTCTTAAGAATAATTATGCATCTTGCCAAAAAGCAGAAATTGAAATTAAACAAACATAATTCCTCCCTCTAATGATCATTGCTAGGACAACATTGGAAATCTGATGCCAAAGGACAGATTTTCCGTGACTTTTAGCTTTCTTGGACAGTGTCAGAGAATCAGCTTCAGAGGTAAAGACAAATTATCTGAGTTAACTTTTAAAGTGGATTGATCCTTTTTACGGACACTCTCAATCAAAAGAGAGATATTGCTCTCTAGCCTCTGTAGGTTCTGTAAATTCACACTGCTAGTTCATTCAGATTTTTTGTAGGGAAACCCACCATACAGATTTGAAAATCTGGCTATAAAATCACCACTGATAGTGGTTAGATTGCTTTGTGTGAGAAATATTGCTATTATTGTAAATACTTCCAGAAGCAGTTGTTCATGGCCTTCTCACTACTCCATATTTATAAAGAAGAGAAGTCAGAATGCTACTAATGTGTATGGCATTGGCACAGCCTTAGCACAGTATGCTGTGGATGGATAACTTTTTTATTTTAAAGCCTCAACTAATTTTTTACTGCTTATAAGTACATCACGTTTTCTTGGTGTAAGAAGGGGTGAACGTTACACAGGTGCCAGTGTGTGCAGTAAATGCTGCAGTGAATGACGTTTGTTGAAGTTATCTATTTATTCTCTGCCTTTACATCCTAATCCTGTCAGAAAACCAAACGCCAGCTGTTTCAAAATTTACATTGTTTTCACCAATACTGCCTCAAGATAAATTCTTAGACATGATGATGCAAAGTGGTTTTGCATTCTCATGTTAAATGTTTATTGTGAGCATGTGGTAACCAGTCTGCTGAAGGGATTCACAACAGTGTTCTCAGGACAAGAGTCATGCAAGTTAAAAAAAAAAACCCTCAACAATAGTATAACTATCTTAACATCATTTTAATATGACCTAAATATAGTCATTGGAAGCTCAAACCATTAGTGTGGGCAAGATCTAGCTGCTATTTTGTTTGAAGAATTAAACTGTAGTGCTTTAACTGGCCACATATTGTATGGGAACTGGTGATTTCTGTCTCTCTACTTACTGTTTTGGAGAAAACAAACAGAAGGGAATAAAAATATGTCAAGATATTTTCATAAGATGACTCTATAAAAGATATTAAATCGCTGCAGCTTCCTTTTTGTTCTCAGACAAACTACAAATGCAAAATGAAACACAAGAGTCTAATGGAACCCAGGGCATTTCTTCTTTCAGTACAAATGATCCTTGTTTTAGGTGTACAGGGCTTCATTCTCATATTCCTGCCAAAAAATAGACACAGTACAGAAAAAGGGCAAACGTTTGTTGTGTTGATTTGTTTCGGGTTTTGATGGTGTGGGGACTTTTTTTTCATTTTGCATCTTTTTGGCACGTTAGGCTAAAATATATATGTTTACATAGTGAAAACAAAGTTAAGCTTCCCAGATATCTCTATTTTAATAGGACAATAGAAACAACCGCATCCTGCTGTCAAACCGCTTCCCCTAAACTATTTTCCCATGTCTCATGGGCTCTGCTGCTTTAATAGTTGACTGTGTAGCAGACACTATTTGCCCAAATGTGAAACAATATTGAAGTCAGGAAGGACAAGATGGGTTTCAACCTCTGAGGAGAATAAATGAAGCAAGGGCATGTCTGACATCAGGCTCCAGCTGGTGATGAAAAATGATCTCCCCCTTGGAAGCAGAAAACCTTTGGGATGAACCTCTTCCCCCTGGAGAAATTATTTTAACATTCAGTCACCCAGTATAGTCATGGCAGCCTCCCAACCACGTGACGCAGCTGATAAAATGACACATTTTTGGACAAAGGCCAGTTGGTGTAGATTAAAGTGCAGTGTGGATTTGAATGTTTCATCTGCTTAAAAACCTGTATCGATAAGCTATTAGTGTACCTCTAGCCCAGACTGATCTTTCCCACCAGCGTGTTCCAGTTCATTTGTTGTTTAAAGTTGTTTTTCTGAAAGGGAATCAGGGTGTAATGCACCCATTTGGAGCTGTGAGATGTTCTACATAAGGACACAATTACTCTTTTTATTAATTTTGAGAGAGAGAGAAGTGTATGTTTCTGGTGGTTAAGATGAACTTCATTCCCTTTAGATGTTTGCTACCATTTGAGTTAAAATGTGGGATTTTCTGCCTAGAAGGGCATAGACACAGATTCTGAAGTGGTTTCTTAGTGATAGATAAAAGCTTTGAGGCAAAAATGTTTCAAAGATAACAGCTTTCCATTAATTTGGCATGAGCAGCATTGTCTGCAGCCTCTCTTCTGTGACCATCCGGGCTCCATATGTAAGTTTAAGGTAACAAGGAAGAGGTGAGAGTGAGTTTGTGTAGGTTGAAGCGCCGTGCGAGTCCAGCATAGGGTTGAAATGCACTTGTATGGCTTTGCTTTTAAGCATTGCAGAGCTGACTGGAAAGGGATAAAATGCATGGTGGCAGTTTCCAGATAATATGTAAACTCCTTTTTGGCAACATTAGTGCTGTGTAAAGCTTTACTCCTTTCATTAACACGGCATGTTGCGTAGTGTAAGTTTACCCATAACATTTTTCAACCTGTTTTTCCCTGTATAAAAAACTATTTTGTTGTGGTCAGTGTAATAACCTATTGTGGTCCTTTTCATAAAAACACTGAGAAGTTCAGAGAAAGAATGGGGCTTCTTTCCCAACATGTGATATATGCCATTTGGCCGACCCTTTCTTGAGTTCAATGGCAGGGTTTAATTTTAAATTGCGGTATGTAGCCATTGACAGATTCTTTTGAAATGTATTAAGAGGGAGATTGGTTCCAAGATGATGTTCTAGAGCTGGCGTTAGTTTCTTTTCAAAATTGTAAACTAATGCTTCTTTATGATGAAATGAGTATTCTTTCTTTTCTTTTCTTTTCAAAATTAGAAACAAAAATTGTGGTGTGCTGTGTCAAACTGCACGGCAACCTATAAATAAAAACAGGAGAGAAAAGAATCTACAAATGAAAGGTTAGAAGGGACAGCTGTGTTGTCTTTGAAAAAGAAATCTATTAGGTATTTTTATAATTATATGGCAGTCTTCTTTATGTGGTATTTACAGTTATGATTTACGTCCATATTACCATAACTATTTCCATACTTACAGACAACATGTGATAATGCTGGGAGCCAAAAGCAACCATTTGGTAGCATTTAAAAAACGCAGAAACGCTAAGAGAAAACAGGGTAGTAAAGCAGAACCCTTCTGAGCTTTATCCATTTGAGTAATGGGAGCCAGAACAAAAGTGTCATCCAACATAAACAAACGTAGAGGTTGGATTGTGGTGGTAAACTCTCTCTTTACCAATTTAAAAACTCATTTTAAAATTGGGATCTGAAAAGATGGGCTCAGAGAAGAGTGGTATTGCCCTACCATCTTATTCCTCCTCGTTAACAATGGAGAGATGGATGTTAGTGAATCTGACTCCTGCTGTGATTACATCAGGAGTCACAAAATAGTAAATTATTTATCATGACAGTGCCTGCAATCACCACCATAGTGAAAGCCCTGTCAGAATTTCCATTATAAACCCCTAATTTGTGGTTGGGATGATGGGCATAACTGAACTGCACGAAAAAAAAAAAGAAAAAAAGAAAAAAGCTGAAAATTGGTACACAATGACTCAGTTGCAAAATGAGCATGCTACATTTTTGAGGTTTCAAGAGTATGTCTGAAATAAACCCAACAAATGCATTTATTCACAAAAAAGTATTTTGTCACCAAGGTGTTTGTGTGTTCTTTGCCCCCAGTTCCTTAAAGATTGAGTCATTCCATAATATAAAACTTTTCAAAAGGCTTTTTGCAGATAGGTTTTATGTAGAGTTTCTTATCTACTAAAACAGGCTGATAGTTCCTAAAAGCAGTGATCTGATACGCATTTGCTGTTCCTTCTTGTAAAGAGAAAATACATTTCATCCTGACCCTCTATGCTTTGCTAATATGCATGGACACCGCTGTTTTTTGGAACATATCTTCTCAAGACAAGTGTGTGTGAGTCAATAATTAACATAGCTGATGTGACTGGCAATTACTAGTATATTCCTGAAGAAGGTGTATTGTTTCTTTTATGTGTTCTTGGGGCATGCCACATTGAGTTCAAGGACATGGATAGGAGGTTCACAGGAAGATTCTGTGAATGTGTATTTGGGATGGGATGCCTGTAAACACAGTCAAAGCCTGGTTTCATTTACTCCATAGTAGTCCAAGATAAATCCACTGATTCTTCACCAAACCCATGATGTCATTAGATATTTATTTTTAAGTTATTGTCTAATTAAAACAAAACAAAAAAAAAGTCTGATGCTTCAGGAGAAATTGTGCTTTCATTTATGCCAGTGGAGTTACTCCGGATGTACGCAGGTATAAAGTGCAGCAAATTTCTTACGTGGGTTACCAGCTCATGTCATCGCATCCTGCTCAACAGGAGATGATTGACTCTCTCTCTCAATAGGAGAGATGGTGGAAGCACAAATGGGGACTCGAAAAGTTCAGAATTAACCTGAGTTAAATCATGTTGTTCATCTATTATATCTCAGTGGATCTTTGTGTTATGCTGTGAATTTAAGGTACTATCGAAATGAAGTCCTGCGTGCATTCTTGTACAGGAACATCAAGACAGGTTTTTAATCTGAAAGCAACCAAGTAATGCTGATTAAACAGCTTAGATCTCAGCTGCACACCTTTTCTGCTTTGCTAGCTGACTTCTCAATGCAGAGGGAACTATTGCAGCCTGGACCTGTTTTCAGTACTTGGGCTGGTTTTATGCTTCTCAGATAAATCTTGTTTAACAAGGTTGAGTGGGAGAGGCTGGATTTGAGGTGCCTGGTTGTGATGTTAATGTCTGAAGGTTCAGACAAAAATAGGAGCTAACTCTGATTTGCCATTCAAGCAAAAGGAAAAAAGAGAGATCATATATTCTGAAGCATATCTGAAAGAATTCTGCCTGAATCCTTCCCTTATGGTTCTTGTTATGGAGCCTTATCATATGTGGTACTAAGTAGCACACTTCTGTTATTAAGGTTCTACACCACTTTCCATTTTCCAACTCCACTTTCAGTTTCTTACATCCTTGCCAAACTTCAGCCATCTGGGCTGAAATTTTCCAAGGCAGATATCTGCCTCAGGCTGGGATTTTTTCTTTGGAAAAATTGTATGTCAGTGTGGGTCATCCTTTCTATATCACAGTAACCTGACCTGAATCTGTGAAGATTCTCCCAAAAGTAAATGTAAAAATGTTGATGGAAAACACCTGAGATTCTTCTAAATTTGAGCAAGAAAATGAGGCAGAAATGGGATATTATCAGTCTTAAGACCCAGAGGTCTGATCCAAAACATAGTGAACTCAGCAGGAGGCTTTCACGTGGATCAATCAGGCCCTGATTTTTAACGGGTGAGGGAGCAGAGAGTCTTGCATAGTGAACATTTGCCAGGATGCAATTCACCACCATAAATCAAACGTTAAATAATTCCAAAGCCCAATAAATGAGCGTGCAGATGGCCGTGTCTGCTCCCCAGTGATTGCACTGACTGTTGATTAGGATCCAGCTCAAATAGTTTGATCTCATTTATAGCTGTCTCAAGGATTGCTGTGATTAGGCAATTGGTGCAATCTAGTTGCTTTTCCCCTCTCTTGGCTGAAACTGTCCTGGTGGAACCAAAACCACCCAGCAAACGCTGCCCGTGACACCTTGGAGCATGCTGGGCTTGGGGGAGGAAGGGTCTGACAGCCATATGCTGCGTAGCAGCCTGAAATCAACTTGCAGCTACCATACTTTTAGGAAGAAATGAGGGGAGTCGCTTGCAGAAGGTGTACTGCTCTACACCGAGGCTCCTTGAGGAGGGCACACAGATCAACTCTGAATACCAAGAAATATAGAAACAGTCAAGTGATCTAGGGTTGCTGGTAAGTAACAGAGCCTTTAGGGAAGGTAAACATTCATGGGCTGTTACGTTGTTGGAAATCTAATCCATATTGATGCACCCAGGCTGTTTAATCTGAAGGGAAAACATCCTGGAAATAGCAGCGTTGACCCCAAATGCTGTGGTTGAAGGAGCCTGTCCATCTCTTCGTGTTCTCCACCAAAACTTTTTAAGCTTCACAACCGGTTTGAGCCAAAACTGAGAAAGGGGTCATGAGCTTAGAGATGTTGATTTCCTGTAAGTTTTAGAGAAAGTAAGTGCTGGGGTAGAGGACAGACTCTCTGTTAATCCCCCTGCTCCCAGAAGAAAAGACTGCAGTGTGAGCGTGGCTCTTCTCAGGTGCCAGAGCGTCCGGCCACAAATGTATAGGAAACAGAGCTCTGCTAGTTCTGTTGCTTATGAAGCAAAGAAGCAATTTATTTACTATTGCTGGATGAAAAAATGAATTTTTTACCTTAAAACTATTTTGGAAATCTTGATTTTTTTTTTTTTTAAATACAAATTCAAATCCTCCCGCAAAGAGCTTTGACCTGAACTCCCAAAGAATAACAGAAAGCAAATTGTCTATAAGTGTTTTGCTTCTACTTTTTATAGTTTTTAATAGGTTTTTCTAAAGTAACATAAAGTTCTAAATGATTGGGTGTCCTGGTACCCAAACCAAAATACCTTCGTTTAGGAATGTAAAAATGGACTGTTTCAATGATTTTTCTATCCTATCCTTTTCTATCAAATAAAAATTTAAAAAAGTATAAATTCATTAAACCTGTCTTTTCTTATGAACAGGGTTTGGGTTTTTGGCTTTTTGTTTGTTTTTTTTTTTTTTTAATGAAAGATAAATTTCATCTGAACAGTTTTGATGACCCCCAATTGTTTCTGAAGTTAAACAATTTAATTTAGAAAGCTATTTTCAGAAATAGATTTTGTAGATGGTCTTAGTTGGTTATGGCTGAATGCTGGAAGTCCTACCCTACCTACAGAAGAGGCAAGAGTTTTCCCTCGGAACGTTTCCCCATCTGAAAATGACAATTTTTGGAAAAGGTGTCAGAGTCTGTTGTAATGTATTTCATATCATATAATAAAAGAAAATATTTCCAATTTTCCACTTTAGAGCAACTTTCTGAAAATCAGAATTGGATTGAAATACTCTATTTTTATAAGCATTTCAGTGGAACCAACTTATTTCTAAATCATTTCTTTTAAATTGTCATTATTCATTCTGGTTTTGAACAAAAGACATTCCAGCATCATGAAGAATTCACAGAGAACACAAAGAAATTTTTATGTAGGTAAAAGAATAATTTTCTGCTAGTACTCCTTACTTCAGAATTACTGTGGTTATTTCACCTGCTGTATTTTTCAGATCAGTAATCCAAACGTCAGGTTTAACACTATTTGAACGCCTTGTGATATTTACCTCTAATTCCTCTTGATCAGGGGCAAGTACATTGGCAAAACCCAGACTTACGTGATTCAAATAGTTACTGGACTAGCAGCGGGACTTGGGTTTCATGCAAGAACCGCTGAGTCATGGCAAACATCTCTTTAGTCATGGAGCTATACTGTTGCTGCCGATGCCCAGTATCAGATGCTCAGTGGTGGACTAGAAGAAGAGATTGATTCCAAACTCGTCTCTGAGTGTTTGCAAAGGATTATATATAATAATCAGTATGAAGAATACTGATGTACAAGGCAAATTACAGTATGACACAGCTCTGTGTAAGAAAAGAGTGAAAAAACCCCACCAAGATATATTTGAAATGCTGTGGAGACTTGCCTTGACATGCTGGCTGTATCTAGGGAAGGAAATTTTCGCTCAACAATAAATTCATATTAAGGACATCGTATAAAGGCTTTATGAGGTAAGGGAAAGGGAGATAAAACATTGAGAAACTGAGAAACTCCTTATATTTTCTCCCTCTATTTTCTCCCAGAATTTACCAAGAAGTTGTTATTTATAACACACAGATTTAAATTTAACGTGGTAAGATAGTGAGCAGGTCAGTAATATATAATCACTTCTATGATGTGATTACCTTTCCTACTAGTAAATAATATTGATAAATTATAGTCATATTTTTCTTCTTTAGAAGCTTCGTTTTGATTTCAGTGCTGTGTTCTAGGCTGTTTTACTAAACACATTAGTCAATACGTCTGTCACACACTGCAGTCCTTCGAGACGAGAAGGGGACTGAGTTCTGAGTCTGAGGAGGTGAGCTGGTGTAGAGAACCTGAGCTGTAGGTACAGTGTTTAGTTTATTACAAGCTTAAACCTTGAGTGCATTTTTATTTAATGCCAAAATACAATTAAATAATACTAAATCACTAATCAGTTTATCTAGGGATTTATTCATGGTCTTGAAATTGAAGAGCAGGCTTTTGTCATCATCTGCAAGTGTTTTTCTGCAGGTTAAAGTGACTTTGTGTGGAATGGTTATGAGTGAATAGACTGAAAGGAAGGAGGCATGGTCTGTTGGCTCGTGTGCTGAGCTCCGGCTTCAGAAACCCTGGGTGCTCAGCCAGAGAACCTCAGCACAAATGCAAACAAGACATAGTCTCCTCCTCTATAATACAATTCTTTGCTACTTCAGTTACTATACGGTACGGAGACAATATTGTAGAGAGGTGTATAAATACCTTATCTAGAATTATACCACTCAGCATCTATAGGTAATCCTCATAGCCTCAAATACTGTTTTCTTGAGAGTCCAATGCCTTTCTTTGGAATGAGTGATCCTAGACACCTCTCCTTTAATCTTTGTTTGAACTTAAAATGCCTCTCTCTGCCTGTGATGTAAATTATCTGTGCTCACATCAGGCCATAGCCAGTGTTCCCGATCTACGGTTGCGATGCCATAAAATACCTTGAGATGACAGGATAGTTCAGCTTGGAGGGGACCTCCAGGGGTGGTTCAGTCACTGCAGCACCTCACCACCTCTACTGTGGGTCTAGCACACTTCTCTAGTCATACCATGTAGCATGTAGATGAAGAAGAAATCACTCAAATTGTGCTGGCTGCCTTTGCTCATGTTTAAGGGGCATCATGAGGTACCAAAATGGTGGGTCTGTGTCTGTTGCTGAGACCTGCAGCCCACAGTTGGAGTGCACATATGGAACGTGGCAGTGTCAGGCCTCAGTGTTTTCAGATCCTGACAACTAGAAATACTGAAAATTCTGCCCTATTTTCTCTTCTGAAAAATGCTAACAAAAACAGGTGGCTATAACTGACATAAAAAGGACTTGGTTTTCCAGAAGTGAAGCATACAGCAATGCCGTGTAAAGCAAGTTTAACAGATATGGGAAGCGTTCAAAACAGTGTCACTTAAAAAGTGGGCTAGGACAGGGCCATGCTGTCTGCTGCCAGGTCAGGTTAGTGTCTGATAAGGTCTCTATCCAGATTTGGGATCTGGCTCATACAGCTCCCCTGCCTCTTCAGGAGTAGAAAGTGCAGGCCACCAGCTCTGTCATAATATCACAGGTCTCCTGCTACCCTGGGTCTCTCTTAAAGTTTTGGTATCTGGAGACATGTAATTATGTGAGAATTCTTTAAATTGCTTATTTCTAGCCTTTGCTGTGAAGATACGTATAAAAAGTAGGATCCCTGAAGCCTCAAAACTTAAAACCCAATAGGATTAGCATCAAATATATAGGGTATATTTGAAATGTCAAGCTTTTTAAGACAGTCTAGTTGTACTGATTGTGAATAGCTCTTTCAGACACTGATATATGTTGCTAAACACTGTCCAGGGGAAGGAGAAAAGCCAGCTGAAAGGCCAAGTGAATGCTCAAAACTAGAGCATCCTGGCCTCTCTGCCATGGTAAGTACATTGCCAGTTGCACTGCAGTTAGGAAGTTTAACAGGATCTCAGGTATCTCCCCAGCAGCAGGCACTGCCATGAGGACATACCCTAGGAGGCAGCAGAAGCCCGTGTTCTTTCTCAGTAACTCAAAGCACAACCTTCTTTAAATTTCCTACGCTGTCTTGCTGCGAGCTTCCTATTAATGTTAGTGTTGTTCCTGACTTTCAAGGTGTTCAGCTGCTGCCACATGTATGTGCTTTGCACAACTTGCTGCTGTGTGTACTTGGAGGTTCTAAAGGGATGAGCAGCAAGTCTTGCCTGTGAACAACTCAACCTATAACAAGCCTGACTGGGTGCCCTGCAGAGGGCATAAACATCTTTGTGCAGTGTTCAGTTTGCCTCGTTATTTGCAATCAAACAGAATAAATAGGTCTTGTCTCTGCTCGTTTCAAAAATCTGTCGTACCATAGGAGGATGGTCCTTGATGAGTACCCAGAAACCGAAGCACAGCAGTCTTTTCCCAGCATCACCCCAAATACCTGAAATAAGTCTGGGCAAACCATTTAGAAACCCTTTTTTGAAGGGCAGAAGGACTATATCCAAAGAGTATGCTCATCATAAAGCCAAATTTATAAGTAGCATTACCATATACATGGGATAGCCATCTTCAGAAATGAATGGCTGGGTAGGCAAGACCAAGCTAATGCCCTGAGGATATACATTTCTGGGCCCCTCTTAGCTCTGACCTGTCCACTCACCCTCATCATCAAATCAGTACAGTGGGCGACTGCCCCAGGGTAACAGCGTCTGTGCTTTGTGGGGAAGATGTGGATCGGGGGGGGATGGATGGAAGATGAGGTCCAGGCAGGAACATGAGACTGGGGAAATGCTGGTTTGACAGAGAAGTCTGGAGGTGAAACATGGAGTCACTCTTCCTGGTTGTAGCAACTACAAATAAATTAGGTTTTCTTTAAGAATTTTGGAGCCTGACCTCTAAATCATGCTTCAGGCCAGATTTCATTTGAGCCTGGTTGTGCAGCTTTGCATAACTCTACCTTAGCCAACATTTTTTTGGTGTCATTATTGCATAGGTTAACTGAGTGTGAAGATGTACAGTTGTGCATACAT
Organism: Eurypyga helias; assembly: GCF_000690775.1. Lineage (NCBI taxonomy): Eukaryota > Metazoa > Chordata > Aves > Eurypygiformes > Eurypygidae > Eurypyga > Eurypyga helias. The sequence goes on along the minus strand of NW_010239668.1, from coordinate 52,913 downwards.
ATACATATATATGTAATTCTGATTTACCTTTTGTATTTTTGTATGTAGATCTTTTTTTCTGGCTATCTTTTATACTTTAAGCATTTCACTCCATTTTTTAGTCTAAAAAGCACTTTCAGAGCTCTGTGAATACTGAATATTATTATGTCTTACTGGAGCTTTTGCTAGGTACGCTCAGTTCTTCTGTAACACATCCTGAACTTGCTACTCAGAGTAAAAAAGGCAAAACACAAAACAGTGTGGCTGCAGTCTTGCAGTATTTATTTCCAGCCCCAGCTCCAGTTTAAGTATTACTGTAGAGATCAGTGCAAGTGGGTCAGATCCTGGAGTCCCAATAAACTGTTACTCAGAGCTGGGATTGTAAAAATAGACTTCTGATCCTGTGGTAAAACATATCTCCTCTGGGGGGGAGGGGGTCAAGATACTGAATGGTGACAGGAACTGCTATAAAGCTAGCACAACTTTAATACATAGGGAATAGAGTACTCCATATGCTGCTGTGCAATTTCTTTCTTTGGCTTAGAAGGCAAAAATAAACTGCTTGTATTTGGAAGGTAATTTTCAATCCCCAAAATATCTTTTCTGCATTTATTTAATTTTGCTAGATGGTTGGGCAGGCTGACTGTAGCTCAGGCTGATGGGAGTAACGGTTATGTCATTCAGCAGAAAACTCCCTTGTGTGAGGCAAATTTTGGTTTGGTGGGTTGTTTTTTTTTTTTTCCTCCTCTCTCCTCCTCCAAGGCTATACATAGAGAGGGAGTTCACAAAATAGAAGTAAGCTGTAGGCAGCAAAGTTCTGATTTTGAAATAAAAAACCCCACTATGTATACTTATTAGAATTTCTTGTTAATGAGGTCATTTATGTCAGGGCAGGAAATGTACAAAATAGCACAGGATAGAAAAATCTAGACACTGTAAAACATGCCAACAAATTTGGCACATGCATTAGTCCCTTAATATGCCCCCAATGTAATCTATAGATCCCACAAGTGACCACATTCTGTTTATGTATGTAAAAACTCCTATATATGTAACGCTCATAAGAGTAGCAATTTTACTAGCAGGAAAAGATTATTGTGGTCTTTTTATATAGCCTATAGGTTACTTAGAATGAGTCCTCATAGAAGAACGTAGAACCATGAAAAGCTGTTAAAATGTCATGATTATATTAATTTCATATTTAAAGGAATACTGCACTTTAAGTTATGGCTCCAAAATTACACTGCTCATTCATGATTTTTTTAAATGTATAATTGGCTGCCTCCAAAAATGTCACAGTAGGAGGAAAAAAAAGTTCATTTTCCTTGGCGTGTGTACTGTTGCTATTCCTGTGTTCATTTGGCTTGGCTCGGGTAGTGAAATGCTGCAGTCTGAAATAACTTTTTATATGTTGACATGTGCATTTAACTAGAATAAGCAGGCAGAGTGGACCAAGTTGAATTCAGCAATGTACAAAATATATCTTGTATTTCTCCTTTTAATGTATCAGCTTACATTTGTGATTCTTTTTCATTTCTTCGTTGGAACGGCGTACAGGCACCTCCTAGCTGCACACAGCCACAGCACAGACGTGAAAGATGCTAGGCAACAAGTTAAGATAAATGGGGGGCGGAGGGGAGGCTAAGAAGAAAGGAAGGAAACCAAGGGACACAATTTTATCTCTTGAAGATAAAGTTAAGAGGGGGATTAATTTGATCTGTTGAAATTTATTGAGCAAAAAAAGCCTGTAATTTTCCATAGAAAATGGAAAATTCCTTTGTTGACTGTCCCTTGGTCTGAGCTAGGGAGAGACCTCTCAAGTCTCACACGTGTTGAGCTGGTCTCTTGAAACCTCTCCTTATGTTCCCCTCCAGCCCAGCCTGAATCTTGTTCATTTATTGGGCTGTGTTTAGGCTTCCACTGAGCTCCAAGTACTGGATTTGACCTGCCAGTCTGATCTCTAAGTCACTGATAACTGGCATCAAGCAGCAAGAGCAAGGCCATAGTCCTGCACTGCAGCTGTGGGTACACTGCTGAGCGGAGCCGTACAGGGCAGCACTTCCCCCCCCACACATATCACATCTGCTCCCCACTTGGTCCGCAGCACATAGCTTGGCAGGCAGGTCTCACCTGCCGGGAGGCACCTGCAGGTAGCCAGAACTCACCGGCAGCAGCTCTGAAATACGGACACTGCTGATGATGAAAAGCACGTGGGTAGCGTCTTCCCGTGGCCAGCATCCACATCTGCCAGCTGTGAGCAGATGACAGCTTTGCAGCAAAGCCTTCCACCCTGGGGCTGCATGTACACGGTGCAAAACAGTTTAGGGGTTCATGGTACATCTCCTCCGTGTCTGGGGCTATCCTACAAGCCCTTCTCAGAGGGTTGTCCTACAGTCTGATTTGTGGTTACGTGGCAGCATCTAGACCTTACACAAAGAAAATCCTGAATGCTCACAGTGGTTTAGCACAAGTGCTTAAAGGTGAGGCGTCAAATCAGAAGAACCCTGATGAAATTTTGGAGGCAGTCCCATGATTCTGACTGTGTTTTGCCACCTTAGCCTCTGTGGTCTCACACTTTGCTTTCTGCATTTTCACTGGTCATTATTTCTAGGGAGAAAAAATATTCTTCTGTAGCCACCTCCTTACACCCACACGGGACTGACAAATAACCACAGAAGACGAGATAGCTGAGCGGTGGGAGAAGTGTGACTGGGAAGCACACGTTAAAGATCAGCAGTGGGTAGTTCTGTGCTTGTTTTGCAAACTGGGCAAAAGGCACCTTATTCGGTTATAAACAGGAAACCTGGGCCAAGTTTGTAGAGGTTCACGCCCAGGACCACTCCCTAGAGGAGCTAAAGCTTGATGTACTTGTCGAGCTGAAAATCATGACACACCCCATGCTTTGCACATTGTTGGGACCTGCTCCTAACCACATCTCAGCAGGGCTTTCTAGTTTTTTTATGTTAAAATTTTGTGCACAAAGAATGAGGGGTCGATTTAAAAAAAAAAAAAAATCTGTCAAAAATGAAGCATAAAGGAAACTTAAAATTTATTGCACCGGTCTAACAGCCCATGATAGACGTGCTGAAGGGGCTGGGGGTTTGTGGTCTCGTATCATTGTGCCAGCCTTATGCCTCTGCAGCATTATCACAGTATAATTGGAATAAAGCAAGCATGATATAAGAGGGAAAAAAATAGAATTCAGCATCCACTTTACAGGTACTTCCTTTCTCATCCAGATCTCCTTAGATATAATCTTTTAGGAATACATTAGTGAGGACTGTACACATACCAAATTTGGTATTTTAAAAATAAAGTTTCTGCATGTGACTCAAATGCCATTCAAATTATTTTCTTTTGTTTGTTTTCTCTGTGTTCATCCACCTTGCCCTCATAAAGAACTCTAAGTATAATTTTACTGAATGTGTCTTTGACAGTTAGTGCTCATCTGAAAACTAACCTGCATGGCTTAAGTGCATGAGATTCCTACAGTGGAAGGTCAGAGTGAACACATAAGCATTCATCGGAATTGCCAGGCTAGTACTGTGGAATAGGATTTATACAAAATAACACAAATTTTATGGGGAGGCACTGTAATGCAGTATAGTGTGGTATAGGAAGTGAACTAATAAATTATATGTAAATCAAATGAAGCATAAACTGAGTGACCCCATAAGTCTATTGGTAGTTTCAGTGAATTGATGTTTGGAAGTATATGGTCTACATGACATCCATCAACCTTAAAAATGATGGTTTCTGTGTTTACATCCCAAGGAGATATTTATGTATGTGCCACAGTTACTTCTTTTAACTTTTTCTCGAGTGGGAATGAAGATGAAGATACAAGCTACTTTCCGATATCTGTATGTTATGTTGATCTGTCCCTGTGATACACCTGATACTGTGGGAGAAAAATGATCTTTTGTTGTGCATGTGTCGACTCGTTAATTTTAAAAAAGAAAAATCAATTCAGGCTTTAACTGAAAATGCTCAAAACACTTAATTCTGAAGTCCTTTATTCTTATTTTCCCCCATGCTCAAAACTGCCACAGAGGAAGTGGTGTCCAGTTTTAGAATTAATCAGCTTTTTTGGTTTCTCTTTTTTTTTTTTTCTTTTTTTGCTAAGTTTTTATCTGTCTGTAGTGAAGGACAAATATCATCAACATGAGCCATCTTTTAAAATAGCTTTAAACTTTACAGCAAAATAGAGTTTGGCTTCTATGCAATTTGGGAGAAATGTTCAAGTGTAGTATTTCCTAGCATTCATATAATCTGAGTTTTACATGTTTGTCTGTTTTACTTCTAAACCTTCCCCTCACCCCCCAAACCATTAATGAAGTTTGTTCTTAAAATAGCAGTTCTGTACGGAATGCCTAATTGCTGGGTTTCTGTTCTCGTTCCCGCCTCGGTACGTTGGTCAAAAAAAAGAAATGTAAAGAGCAGCCCATGCCTCCCTGTGTTCAATAGGTACCTGTGTTCCCCCTCGGGTAGTCTCGCAGCCTTCACCGTCCTGTGGCTGAGGAATTCGGCTCCCAGCTTCAGCCACGCTGCGTTCGGACCTCGCTGGTTCAATCAGCAGAGACTCAATTGACGAGGAGCCTAACATGGCTGCATTTCTTTTTGAGCTGAATGATGTATTTATTTATTGCTTCTACATTTATTTATGGCCAGTGTCAAAGAAGAGATTGTGCTTACGGCCTTTTCATCTACTCCCAAGTGTTGCCCTGCACACTTGCTGCCCCTGCAGAGAAATATTTCCTCCCTCCAACTGCACTTGCGATTCAAACTAAATCCTCCCAGGCAAACTGTGATGCTACTGATACAATGTCATAATATTTCATTGGTGATTTGTAAATATTATTACCAGGGCAAATAAATTTCTCCAGAGAACTTTTTCTATCTCTAATAAATGGTTTATTTAAGCCTGTAAGAATAGTGACATTTCACTTTGAATATCCTTGGCCACTTAAGAACTGTTAGTGCAGAGAGGAAAAAAGGGAAAAATAAACTTGGAAAACATACAGCAGATATTTTGATTTTTTTTTCCTACATTTTGGCTTCCTTAGATGGGCCCTCTTTTCAGACTGCATGTCTCTGTGTGAAGCTGTTTACCATGTTTGTTTAATGTGTATTATTTAACATCTCATTTAGTTTATCTTTCCCTTCTTTTTTCTCTCATAGCTGTATACAGCTGAAATAGTGTTTGAGCAGGTTGCCTCACATATCAATAATGGTAATTAAATCCCTTTTGCCACTTTTCCCTTTTGGGGCAAGAACTAATAAGATAGGGTAGTGGTGTTTTATTTGTTCATTTTTTTGATGTTTTGGGGTTGTTTAGATTTATCATTATTATTTGTCTCATTCTTCAATTAAAAAGGTTGGTGTTCAGCTGGATTTTTTAGTAGTGATACGGAGACAGAGGCCAGAAGGGGGAAGGGATTTTCCAGCATGCTTGTAACCATGCTCAAACCTTTGTGACAAATGCTGAAGAAAAGAGGCACTGTACATATTTTTCAGAAAAAGTGCAACCCACCAACAATGACTGGCTGGGGCACGTGGCTGCCAGCATTGCATCTTGGACAATAGACAATGGTTGGGTTGGGAAAGGAGAGTTGTTGGGGTTTTTTTTAACAGCTCAGCAAAGGTGTTAACTCTCAGCTCTTTTCATACAACTGAATTCATGTCAAGAATAAGTGCCAAAATATTCTTTCATGTGCTTCCCATAAGCTGTGTCATTTCATGAAGACGCAGGAGGAGGTGTAAGGCAGATGATTTTATTTGAGCATGTGTGGGAACATTATATTTCTATTGCAATCATCCAGTATGGAAAAAAAAAATAATGTTCCACTGAAATCTCCAGTGATTTTTGAAAACAATCCTGTTTAAAACGATGGTCCTTGTACTCTAATGATGGTCCATACCTCTTCTGGCAGATGACTCCATACCAGTCTCTGCCAGATGACAAGCCACGACCAGTCACTCTCCAGAAACTCCAGGAACAAGCAGGGAAAAACCTCAGGAAACTCCAAGCAGATACAGGAGTGGAAGCATTTTAAACGAATGAGTTAGCTGGAACCTGGTCAAAGACCTCTGGTGTAAAGAGCCTGGAAAATTTTGTACATACCTCAACCAAATCCCACATAAGACTAGAGGGAAGGGAAAAAAACTTCCCACGTGCTCTTTGGACGGCAAATGACAGTGTTTCCAAGAGCAAAGCAGGAAATTGTCCGCACTTACTTACAAGTTTATGACAACACAGGTGTACTCTCCTGCAAAATTTCACTTGCACATGATTCTGTCATTTAAAGAGATTGGGAGGAGAGGATAGCTATTCTGGCTTGGATTTCTTCATTATGCTTGTGCTGAAAGATGGACTTCCATCTTTCAAAACCACGAATTGATGTAATGGATTAATTTTTAACCATGAATTAATAATGAATTAACAGCTTAATTTTTAACCATGTTAAAAAATGTTCATGTTTTTTTGGTGTGCAAAGACATGGGCTCCCAGGACAGATCTAAGGGTAACTGAATATATGACCTGAGATGCCTCTGTGCCAATTCCTGGCCACCCCACTAACATTTCCGTCTGTAAATTTAAAACTTTTTTCCTCATTCTTAAATAACCTCACAGCTTCTGGAGGGACCACGATTCAGCCAGAACTTCTGCTGCATCTGTATTCTTCATTTTACAAGGTGGGGGGGACAGGGAGAATAAAAGACTACTGCAAACAGTGGAATTACCTTCCAACAATATCTTCCATCCTTTCCAGAGCTTTCATAACATCACCATCTTAGTCTCTTTCCTGGCCACATTTA
>NW_010239668.1:42094-46098 GCF_000690775.1 Eurypyga helias | reverse complement strand
AATGCCTTCCAGCAGTTGATTTTTATCTTCTCCGTGTTCTTCAGGGCATGTAGCAAGCAGCATAAGGCTTTATGTGTGTTTAATGTCAATGGTGTATATTAGTTTGGACTCCTTCTTTTATGGGCTGCATAAAGGCATGTTTTGTGAGATTCTAATTTCGCTCATAAAAACCCTTGCTAGTAGCAAGCTGCATCAGCAAAGCTATCAAAATTGCCTGTTCCAGCTTTGATCATAGTAGCAAATCTGAGTCCATATTTTCAGAATTGTCCCTTATACACAGGGGAAAAATCATCGCCCTTTCCAAAGGCAGACTCTGGGGCTTAGGGAAAATTACACTATTGTGTGCGAACATTTTGACTATTACTGACCTTTGCCGAAAGGAGTAGCTTGATATTTAACTGCTCAGTGAATATGACAGCCCCTGGAAAATAACTTCTGTGTTTGCAAAGAGAGATCAGGTATATTTGCAAAAATTACTATTTAGCCTTTCTGCATGCATAGATCTAACCCTTCAGATTTCAGTTGTGTAATTGAAAAAAGTTTGATTGCGAGATAAGTAGGTGTTATATCTTGTGTGCATGGTAGATGTTATCAGTCTGAAAAATTACAGATATTTAAATATGCTGAATACCATTTCCAGATATTTAAATGTGCTTCAGAGAAATAACCAACTTAGACCAGTTTACATTTGTGTGAGCCCAGATGGGCCTGGAGCCTGGCTCTCACCTGGGTGAGATCAGGGCCAAGAAGCCTGGCTGGTCTGCAAAGGCTCCTGTCCACAGCTGATGGAGCTGAGTACCTGCAAATACCCCTAAGGGTTTCACTATAAACTGTCAGAAGTCTCAGTTAAACCGGTTGCTTGAGCCGGAGAGTTTCCTTGGAAATGCTGTTCAGCCTACCCAGAAGAGGATAACGTGGCTCTCCCTTTGAGGTACTTCTCTTTCTATTAACTGTGGAGAAAGCCCAGGCAACTGGTTTAATTTAGACACCCAACTTTCACGTAGATGATGTCAAATGGGATGCATCCTCGCCACCTTGTCTGTAACTGAGCTCCAGTGTTAGATGCCTTATTTCTTTGTGTGCCCTAGCATGATGTCATTTTCTGGCAGAGACAAGTCCTGGGAAAAATAATGGCTGCGTGTTTCCAGCCTGGTGCAAGTCTGGTAGCATGCATGGTGTGCGGTGTTGTGTAACACAACTCTTCTCCTCCTTGGGTTTCAGATTCCATTACTGCTGCAGCCAGTGGAGCTGCACCAGTGCTGAAAAGTGTTTTTCCTACTGAGGAAAAGAAGTAAGATTGAGGCAGTATAGGATCTTGGGCAGGAGCTACAAAGACAGTACACATGTCTGTCCTTAGCAGTCTACAGGAAAAAACAGAAATGGCAAGTTTTAACTTTGATGAGATTTGATGAGAATTGGATGGAGATAAAGTTACCAAAATCTGTTGGATTTGATGCTTGGTGTTTTTTTTTGTTGTTTTGTTTGAGGTTATTGGTTTTTTGGGGTTTTTTTTTGCTAATTGTCTATAGATGTGGCCAGTGTAAGTGAAAAATACTCTGATTCACCGAGAGAAGAGTAACATATTTCATGATAGTAAACCAACACTCTATAAATACCTATAATCCCAGGATCTTAACCTCAGGGACAGCATGGCAAAAGCAGTTTGGAAATCTTATGCTCAGTCCTTCATAAGAACAGTGCTTTCTTTCTCTCTTTCTGAGTTTTTAGTAGTCATCTCAAGATGACTGTCAGCACTTTCTTCTGGTAAGACACAATTTTGCTAAATATATATATTCTCTGTGTGTAGCTATAAATATATACAGACAGAGCATACACTTTCTGTAGTGTCAAGTTCCATTTCTAGTTAATTTTCTGACTTATTCAGTGTGTATATTGCAGTAAATGTTGCTTTATTTTTATTTGCATCTGTCCATTTGTGAGAAATTTTGTGACATGATTTTACACGAGTACTTTTTCATTTCCTATGCCTCTATAGCTGAAGTGTCCATTTCTGTAACTTGGATCTCTAGCTTTGTTAGAGCACAGCAGCACTGAATTTTGTGTTTTGGAGAAGCAGATTTTTGTGCCTGGCAGCAGAATTAAATTATCTTAAAATCAAACAGATAAACCCCCATTTAGATAATTAATTGTATGCTTTTATAAGTTGAAGGGGTTATGCAATGAGATTAAATAAGAAATAAAGTTAAAGGCTGTTTAAGGATATCCTTAATTTCCCTGAATAAAAATGCTCGCATCTGTGAAAGTCAGTGCCACATAGTTTGTCAAGTGGAAACAGGACTGGATATTTTATGGGTAGCTAGAACACCTTATTCAGCATTTTCTCAAAAACAGACCTATGCCTCATGACTCTTCATGCCTCAGTGCCTCTGCCTAACCACTATATGATGGATTTAGAAAGAAATTCCTGCTACAGCCAGCTCATCCCTTATAACTTCTCTGTGAGACATCTTCTTACCTGTCCCAGATGCTAGACACTTTGCTTGTCTTGTGGGGCACTTTTTTTCAAGGACTCTTTAAATGCTATGAGATTAAAAATTGTCCTAAATTCAGGATAAACCTGCCAAAGACAAGGTACCCCGCCTTCACACGCTGTAACTGAAAGCTGGCTCGGAACAGCAGAACAATGAATGTAGAAACGTGGCGAAGGGTGAAGGAGCTCCAGTCGAGTTAGTATGTAGCTCAGCAGCTAAAGGAACTCCCTAAAGTAGAACCAGACCAACATAATTAAAACAGCCCTTTGTGTTTTTGTAACCCAGAAGACTGTCGGGGGGGGGCGGGCGGGGGAAGAGATTCTGTTTAAAAAGATATTGCTGGCTTGGGCTTTTTGTATTAGAGCACAACGCCCTAATCAGAAAGACAACTCACTTTAAGCCCTTTTAACAAAATCATTAACCAAGTTGCAGGTATGTGTAGCCAATGATTCTTCATGCTTCTCTAAAGAATCAGATGACATACTCATGTGCAGCTTCTGGGGACCTGGGGGTTATAATACCGTAAATCTCCTGTTCAGAAAACCTGCAGCCACCCCGAGTTCACAGTGAATATCTAACATTTCTATGTATAAAACCGTGGTCCAAGGCAGAGCTGAGATCCTCTCTACCCGTGGATTTCTCCTCCTCCAGAAAAAGGAATGGAAGGATGGATGGACAGGTACAGAAACCTCCAGCTGCACTCACCCACACTGAACTCTTCTGTATATTATCATTATCATATGATAATGATATCATTATCTTTATAGATATATAAAAATATACATATCATTATATATATATACATGAGATATATGTATCATATGATAATGATATATCATTATCAATCTCTAGTATTTTGCAGACTGCTTCAGCCTGAGAGAGTTTCCTTCTGAAATCCATAGTTTCCACATTTCAACTCCTCTCCAAGACACTCTGACACAGTTAAAGCAAATCCCCTATAAGCTAATTCAATTAGCTAAAATACCTTTGTTAACACAGAGTTAAAATTGCCCGGTGGTTTCTCGTGCCTTTCTAAAATGCCTTGCTCAGCAAAACTCAAACCTCTGAAAAAACAGAGAATGAGGAGTCCTGGCATATACCATCAGAACCTTAACTGTGACCCCCTGGAACTCGCAGTCCCTGGGAATTACTGGCATGCTCGCCAGAGGAGTTCACTCAGTGGAGTTTACCGAGACTGGTGCTCCAGAACGGCATGTGCTGTCAGCAGGCAAGCTTGAATCCGCATTTGGTTTTGTTTTGCTGTGGGGTTTTGATGGAAAATTTTTTTACATTTTAAACAGGGTCAGAGGAGTATTTTCATAGAATTTAGGAAAAAAGGGTTTTAGTCACCCCTTCCCTTTCACTGCAGTCAGCCTGATGTAGGAGCAATGCGTGTCTTATCATTTCTGAGAGTTCAGGCAGTTCCCCCTTTCCCTGTTACCTCTTAGGTCAGTTAAAAGGGAAGAATATTCTGCTGGCAGGCCCCTTGCACTTGCTGACGCTGTCAGCCAC
>NW_010239668.1:36188-42064 GCF_000690775.1 Eurypyga helias | reverse complement strand
TTCCTGCTTTCCAACAGCCCCTCCTTAGGGCTACACTCCTCTGTACTTTTACATCACTCTGTGCTCTGCCTCCCCTCAGTTCCCCCACCCCAACAGTTCTCCAGTGAGAATTCACATGTGTATTTTGCTTTCCTCTTGCAAATGTATGACATATCCCCAGCTTCCTGAGCAGGAGTTGGTTGTAGCTATCTGCCTGAGATTCATCACTTATGTCTTCTATCGAGCTTTCTGGGACTGACTACAGCTCACCTCCCAAGACCATGGTATCTATACTTGAACCATGCAGAATCAGCCGCAAAAGGTTGCTTGGGCATCTTACCCCAGTGTTGTGTTTATACACATCACAGTCTGATTTAGACTGACAGTGTTCACACACCAAGTACCTCCCATAACAGCTTTATCGTTAATTTTCCAACAGCTCGAACCAATGAGGTAGGGTAAGTCAAGACATGGTTTGAACCCCAGGAAAATTCAGAAATAATCCCAGCACAAATCAAACCTGTCTCTTTGAAGACAGGACAAGAGGGAAATTGATTTGAGGACTGCATCTTGGGAACACCATCCTCAGATTATTTCGGCCATGTCCGCGATGCCAGCAAATTGCAGTGTAAGCTAAGTAAGTCTCTAGTTGTTTTAGGCACTTAAAAATCAGCACAATTTCAGCCTAAATTTTAGATCTTATATATATAATTATAGCAAAACCAGAATTCTGCTACAATCAGCATTTCTTCTGCAGTCTGCTTGTGTTAATGTATGAAGCAAGAAAGCAATACTGTTATTGTTACCTTTTCTTCAAAATACTCATTTTTTAATAGGCTATGGTGAAAGAAGGCTTTAATGTACCCTCAGTAGATACTCCACTTGGAACAGAGGTGTAACATGCTCTGCAGAATCAGGCCTTGTGTTTGAAAATAATCAATTTCTAACAAATCCAACACAATCTCATGGATAAAAATGTAAAAAGCTTTAAGAGAACTCTGTTTCATCTCAACTTCTTGTATGTGGAGTTACACAAGGAGCAGTATTCTCAGGCGCAGTGGTGATGTTTCTTAAAGTAAGCATACAGTATCAGCTCTTCAGTTCCCACATGGAGCATTGCCAGATGCTTGAGTTTTAATGCTGATGTTGGTAAATAATGTACAGTTTTGGCTAACCATACAGGTACAAATTTGTGGGTTATACCAAAAAAGCAAGGCCAGTACACTGACAGAAATTGTTTCAAAGGTAGATTCTCTAATAGTTGTGCTCTTGTTCCAGGCTTTCAGTCTGAAATGAAAGCTCAGTGCCCTTTTGATTTGAAGCAGAGATTTATGGTTAATTATAGCATTTCCCGTGATTACATGTTTATGCTTCAGTAACTGCTAGATGAGGAGGAAAGTTGAAACAACTTTAGGGCTAGCATGTTGCTCTACCGAAAGATATACATTCAGATATCTCAGCATGGGCCCTTCCTTATTTCCTTATAAAGGAGAATACATGACAAAAGTTACACACCGCTGGTCATTCAGAAAGCTGGCAGCGGGACACAGTGATTTCTCCCACTGCTTCTGTCCCAAACCTTTTCTTGTATAGGCCAGTCATTCAATATCCCCATCTGAAGAATGTCAATAATGGTCTAGGGTTAACAGTGAGTTCAACTCATCCATACTATGAGTTCTGCAGAGGTAAGACAAAATGTTTTACCATCAAGAGTACATAGTTTTGATTATGAAACTCAGACATCCAAAATTCTGCTGCTGTATATGGTTGAGAGCAGTGCTGCCTTGGCCAGGCTGAATATAGTCATCTCTCTAGTGCCTAAAATCACTTGGAATTCATGGTGGAAGAGGTTTTCCCATCCCTTAAGCCCCTGTGGTCTGTGCCAGCACAGTCTTTGGAGAATACCTCCCCCATGGCAACAACTGACCTCAATATTAAGCAACAGCCATGGCCATTCTCTCAAGGCTTAACTGGGGAAGGCAATGTTCATGCTTGGCAGGTAACCTCAGGGCTTAGAGTACTCAGGGAGAAGGTGTAAGATCCCTGGACTCTGGTCTAGGGAGAGGAAACCTGAACTTGATCGATACCCTAAAATGTGAGCTGGTGTGGAAGGATGCAGATATACTCAAAATAGAGGCAAGATAAGCAGGACTCTGACTCTCTTGCTCACTGGTTGTAACACCCAGATACAAAGATGAGAGTTCTGATCTAAGGGCCTAGCTCTCTGTGCCATTTTTGCATTTCAAGCTAAGGAAAGTGCATTTAAAAAGTATATTTCCAACATATATTGTGAGATTTTGTTAATCAATAAAGTACTGATTAGTAAAATACTGGAGAGCCTCCAACTGAGCATACCTAGTATTCATTTTCAATTTTGCTTTCAGAAATCTAAAATACGTTGCCATTATTTTCATGTTTTATTCCACTTCAGTTCTTATCTTTCCATGCTACATTCAGTGTCTTGGATAATAAAAGTCTGTGTCTGTTACCATAAAACATAAAAGAAACTTGAATTAAGTTTAGGCAGAAAAATATATCACATAGAACTGAGCAGCTTCGGCTAGGGATGGTAATGGTTTATTTCTAAACAGATTTCTTCAGATTTTCTGTTTTGGCATGAAAATTCATATAAAATGACCGCTTGAGGGTTTGTATTTTACAGTCGCGCCATGCAGTAGTTGAAAACGGTGTTATTTCCAAAGTATTTTCAGCATCCAAGGAAAGTCTGAGTGACAAACCATGACACCAGGCATCCCGTAAAGGCGCTGATCTTGGCTTTTACGGTAATTCTGCTGTTTATTCAAAATGTATGATTGCACATTGCACAGTAAGTATAATGTTGTAGGTTCCCATCCTTGTTTCAAAATCTGCATTATAGTTGCCTGAGGAGCTATGTCTAAAAGAAGCTTTGTTTACTTTCTTAGCTGAAAGCTCCTATAAACACTATTTTTCTTTTAAATTTACGCACAAGGAGAATATTAAAAAATAAACTACTCTGCCAAATGTTCAAAGGCTTTTTCTCCCCCCAGCTACTACTTTTATGACCATGGAAACATTGCTTTTGTTTCAGGAGAAAAGCTAAAGTGAACCTTAATGAACTGAAAACTAAAGAACACATCAGATTTTAGATAGGGGGTAACTAAGTATAGCTATAGCTGCACTGGAGATGCAGCAATGAAATACAAGTATACTTTGGAGATACTCAGTAACTAAATCAGTAGATTATGATCACATAATCCGTTGTTGTGGTGGAATGGCTGCGAAGTCAGAATGAAAAGGAAATTCTTGTCAAAATTACATAATTTATAAAAAAATTTAAAAAGCAGCAACTTCAAAGTGAAAGGAAAATGAGAACAACTTACGCCAAACCTTTGAAACATACAGGATGTTTTATTAAATGTACTTACTAATATTCCAAAGTAGTAATATTTTTCAAAAGCATATCTTAACCTGCACTTAGATAGTAATTCTCCTAGTCTGGAAGACAGCTGGAGATTGCCCAGCCAGGTGAGGAATAAAGGCCATGCATTCCTCTGGGGGACCACCATCTGGGACTGAAAGTAGGGAGTGGCAGGATGCAGAGAAAAGCACGCTCTGAAGAGCAAACAGGTAATGTTCCTTTAAGCTATTGACACTAGAAAGGAGGTGTAGCCTCTGAGTTCTCTGCTACACCTGACCAGAAGCTAACTTTCAGGGGCTATTGCAAGCATGTGATCACTGCCTCTGAAGAGGAACAGCTTTCCCCTTACCACCACACCTGAGGGAGCAAGGTGAGGTGTGTTTCAGGTCCACATCCAGAGGAGCCAGTGCAGTGACTGGGCTAGGCTTCCACAATTAATACAGGACAGGTGTTGAGTTCATACATGCTCTGAGCACCTAGTAAATATAAGCGATTAAACAAATTATACTGATTTTGCAGATGGCATTCTCTGTCAGAGCAAGGCAGGGAGTTAGCCAACATAGGATAGAATTTATCAAATGTAAATTTAAGTCTGAGCTAGCCCCTCCCAGCTCCCTGAATTGTCAGTGTAGAAAAATAAATAAATAAATAGATAAACCGCATTTCTGAGGTACAATTCATCCTAAAGCAAGTCAGGTCAGATAAGTCTTTCTCTGGGAGAACTTGTTTCTCTCTGTTGACTGCTAAGGGAGTCTAGATGTCTAGCTTAAGTGCAAAAGAGATGAGATCAGCCCCATTCCTCATGCCTGGTGTAGAAAGAGATGTACTTTCTCTGTCATATTAGCAGAGGGTGATGTCTTCCCAGGGATAGTTGAGACCTGGATAGGAAGGGTGCCTGGGGGATGGCAGTCTTTAATCAGATGAAAATAATTCCAAATACAGTCACAGCTTGTCCTGGACAAGTTATTGCTGGGATGAATTAAAAAACATTACAGTCTAATTAATCTTTATCCTTTCTGTCTTGGTTTCTCAGGACATTGAAGTTAGTGTTTTTCTGTTCTGAGATACATTTGGTGCATCCAAATTTCCCTGTGAGATGTGAGCATTCCTCACAGGCTGGAATTGGTCTTCACTTGATAGTCCCATGATCTCTCTTTGCATGAGGCTCCAGAACAGACTGCAGAGTAAGACTGTAGTCATCTTTATGACTGGTAAAAGATTGCTGGGCCTCTTCATACGAAACTGCAAAACAGGATACAAAAAGCAAAGAGAGTTATTTTAAGATGACTTTAAAAAGAAACAAGTACTATTTTTGGTGTGTTTACTACTTGTCAAAGGGATTTTCTGTTGTCTGAAACCCAGACCACTGAGGTTTACCACTGCTTGTATAACGTTTTTTCAATAATGCTGTTCCTTTTTAAATAATTAGTATGGTTTCATATGGCTTAAGAAGCCCTCTTCTATCTGTGCAGCCTGGAAGGGAGGATTTACTGTGCAGTGGGGGTGGGAGAGGGCGCAGTTTCTGGGTCTGGCTTTGAGCTCAGCGAGGCGGGTGGTGCTCCTATTGACTTTATCCATCTTGCTGGTGACAGAGTTAGGCCCAGGACTGTTTTGGTTTCACTGAAGCCTACTTAGTTTCCTGGTAAGGATACATTTCTAAATATAGCTCCTTACATTGGATGCAGGAATGTTTACCCATGCAAAGTCAGGCAAGGTAAACACTTTTTTTTTTTTTTGGTCAGCTTCATTTTAATGGAAATTAGTCTTGAAGTATATTTGACATCATCTTGGCATGCTAGGTCTAAATACGGGGACTGTATTCCTTTTTTGGTATCAGCTATTTCTAATTTTATTTTCACTTTGAAAGGGGTGATTTAGTGAACCTTTGTTATAGATGTGTCGGTCAGATGGACGTTGCAAGCTCTGTGAATTTTGCATTCACCTTTTAAATAACACAGCCCTGAATGAATCTGTTGACAAAAGCAGAGCAAATTAAAAATACATTGGAAAGTATGCAATGGGATTATAACAGAGGACTGCGCCAGAAAAAATGCAAGCTCTTACTATGCTGTTACAATTGCTTAAGCATGTATCAAATGCATAATTTGCACTTTTTCTCTTTCAAATGAGAGAAACGTATTGTGTAGTATGTTTATTCAGGACTGTACCATCATGTTAATTTAACTTTGATTGTACTCATGGATTTTTATTAATTCCTCCTGTTTATTTGTGATGAGCTCTGACTTGAGATTTGGCATAAACTTGGCATTTTGTTAACATAAACAAGATCTGAAAGCTATTTATGAGAATGGTTTACTTGAATTCTTTAAACAGGAGGATAAATTTCTGACCAGGCTGTTACTTTCTTGTAGTTTACAATCATCTCATCAGCCGGTAGTACTGTGCCTTTGAAGAGCAGTAAAGACTACTCATTGCCAGTCATACTGAAAAGGTTGTTGTGCCTTATCATCCTCTGTGGTGTTTTCTACTTACTTTT
>NW_010239668.1:0-36157 GCF_000690775.1 Eurypyga helias | reverse complement strand
AGGGAAACAGTCTATTTTTGGTACAAAGATGGAGGAGAATAAAAGGAAACCTTTACAATAAATTGTTGGCTTTTTAAAAAAATCAGTGTCCTTTCAGCAAGCTCTCTACCCAGGACACTAGTGAAAAGGGAACATTTGAACATTTCCCAAAGAAAGAACACAGACTGCCTGGGGACATCATGCCTCACTTGCATCTGTCTGTACTGAGGCGTGGGTTTCAACTGAGTCCCTGAGAAATGAGGAGAAAAGCAGTATTGTCAATCCATATGACAGTTTAATGACTCTTCTTCTGCTGTAGAATCAGGGAAATTTAGTAGGTTTCAGCACAGAAGACTCCTGGCCCAATATTTAGTCTTTTTTTCCGGGTTCGAGCTTCTCTACTGTTACAGGTAGACAGAGATTTTATTCAGCCTGGCCCTAAATTATGGGATTCAAGAAGAGCAGCGCCAGTGGGAAAGGGAGGACCAAAGCACCCCTCACCGAAGCAACAAGTTGTGCTTGGCAAAGGGTAAGGCAGAAACGCTGCAAAGCAGAGGGAGCCCTCCCTCCGTGGAGAGCAGCAAGTGCCCTCCCCACCGCGGTGGGCTGGAGGCTTCCCTGACAAGGCCACCAGCCACTACTGGTGCCTGGAAGGGAGAAGAAAGGCAACTGGCTGCCTGCAGCTGACTCAGATCAGCTGCTTCGCTGTTCCTCCCCAGCAGGAAACGCAGTGCCTTGGGCTTCCTCTCAAGTCCCACCTCGCAGGTGTCCTGCCCTCCGCCCCAGGGTGGGATATGCCAGGAAACCCCACCAGAGAGAGGCAGGGCTGGGCTATGAGCACCTACCCACACCCTGTATTTTAGCTCTGAGCACCCTCATGAGAGATGGTGAGGCAGGGGATTACAGTGATCCCCATTTACTTACAACCCCAAGTGACCAGCCCAGAGGCAAAGGGGGGGTCAGCACTGGAGCAGTGATTTGGACATGCACTCTCCTAGTCCTTGGTACCAGTGCCCTGATCCACACCCCATCCTGTGGCCTCATGCTGGCTTATTTCTTTTCCTTTGAATGATGCATAATAATGCCTTTGAATTAGTAATTTAAGTGAAAAATGAGTTTCTTTGTAGAAGCAGGGGGATTATGGCTAGAGAGAGATCTATAAAGAAAGAAGGATGCCGTGATCAGGTCCGTTAACTTCTCCAAACCCCAGTGCCATATTTATGAAGTGATTGTCCCTGTGCACAGGTGAAATTGTTGGTTCTTGCAGAGCACATGCTTTGCAGGGACATCAGCCCTATACTACAAACTCCATATAACTTGATTGCTTTTTCTCTTTCTTTAGGTTTTGTTCTTTTCATAATAAGCATTTCCATTTGTAACTTCTTTCCAGTTGCTGAAGCAGTGAATATCACTGGTATTCAGCCCATGGGAAAAGAAATAGAAGTGTAACAAAGGAGGAAAAAAACCAAGTAAGATGCAATTTTGTAGTTCAAGCTTTCCAAATAGAGTAAGAGATTAAAAATTCTTGTATGTATGATCAGTATATATCCCCAGCTAATAACGTATATTTCCAGGTGAGTTAAGTGGAAGCAGGATGCTCCTTCAGGAACAGGCTTCAGCCTCAAATAGTATAGTAGTGTCTGTGTTCTGATACCATATACGTAAGTCTATTGTTGCAGAAAGTTTTGATTTGCTTTTGTTGTCCATAAGGGCAATATTTCCCTTACACAGAGGTTGGAAACAACATGGTATTTACTCTAACATGGGATGGGCAATGCGTGTCTTTGTCCAGTGCCCTAGAAATTCACATTAATGGTAGATCCTGGGAAGAAGTTTGGCGTCTGAGTCATGCTGCTCACACACCGTGAGGTACGGGGCTGGGAAGTCACAGATGGATGAACCTTGCCAAGTGTGGGCAGAGTCGGGGCAGCTCTGAATGAGCTGGACTCCCTGTGAAACACAGGCCAACTCTAGTTTACATGTGCAGTAGGCTAAGTACTCCATGGATCCATAAGCCACAAATTCTCCTGGCTCATTTGTGTGATATCTTAGATGGTCAGCTACACAGACATTACTGCAGCTTGGTGGATATCCAGTCTCACAAATGAATGCTTTACACCAGTAGTGCTAGTGGGAAGAGGACTAATGCTGCTTGAACTCCTGTTACTCTGCTGATCCTGGGCCCAGCGAGAGCGTTCTTGGGAAACTCAGCAAGAGTTGGTGGCAAAATGCACGGCATCGTCCTACCAGCACTCTGAAAGGAAGTATAATATTGGAAATAAAAATAGAACAATTGATTTGTGAGCTGAGCTCTACATTGACACAAAAAGGGTCATTGAAAGGGCTTTGCAAAAAGTAAAGAAGGATATTTGAGAAAGTGCCCAAGTTGCAGAAATCCTAAACAATGGGGTTTTTACTGTAAAATACTTAAGCGAGCCTCTTGAATCATACAGAGCGCCGTGACAATGCATGTCATCTGTTGACATACAGAGAAAAATTGAAACACATTCAGACTGGAGCTATTTTAGGCCATTTGTTATAAGCCCTCTGCTTGGCTCATGCTATGTGTTTGAATCGCTGTAGACTGCCTTCTTCCCCAGTCAAGTAGCCGTGGGTTTGGCAATGACCTCCCTCCCACAGGGAGATAAGGCAGTTTGTAGCCTGTCAATGACCAGAGGCAGCCACAAAACATTAGGCAGGCTCCTGACTGTCGAGAAGTTGAAACTGCTTGAAAACAGCAGGGTCAGTCTGCTCTCAAACACACTGATATTATCTCATTAGTGGTGGCATTTACTGCACAGCACAAGGAGCAGAAAAGGGAGTTGTTTAAAAAAAAAAAAAAAAGAAGCAGCAAACAAATAGTTACAGTATATGGAAGCCTTATGCAGAGGGAATGTTACTCACGTGTGGGCTTTTTTTCTTTGTTGAAGTAGTCATCCAGTGAATTGTATACAAGCAGCAGATTATCACTTCTTTATTTTATCTCTGAATAACAGCCTTCTTCCAGCTGGCAGGGAACAGAAGGCATTTTACCTGAAGCTTAGTCCTGGTTTGCAAAATTTTAATTTTTTTTTTTTTTTTTCCCCACACACACAAGCCAAGAAATACAGGGTTGCCTGTGAGGTTTAGGTTTGGGAATGAGAGGCAAGTCCTACTGTGGAGGACTATCTCCATGCTCTCCCCTATCTCCATACTCATCTTCTCCTTACTCCCGTTGGACAGCTGTGCTGCCTGCTCCTCTACTGCCGGCTGTCATGTCATAAATTTAGCTTTGACTTTACTGTGGCATTGGAGTATAAAGATTCAAGGAGAGGCTGGCCAGGAGGATAAAAATACTAGACAATTAACTCTTGAGATTAAGAAATAGCCTTTTTGTTCTTTATCTGTACAGCCCCTATCCCGACGGGTGCAGGACGGGTGCCCCCCAGCCACAAGCAGGGCCCATGAGGGGTCGCGGGGCAATCCCCAGGAGCCGGCAGAAGTGGCGAGAGATGCGAGAAGTGCGCAGGAATCTGTTTTCTTCAGCAGCACCCTGATACATCCGGCAGATATATTTCCACCAGCCTGTAAACACGGTCACAAACATACGAATGTTTGAGATGTTTTCACGACAGGACCTTGAAATAGAGCTGCTTAACACCATCCCTGCTAAGTACTTCAGGATGGACTTTGACTTCCAGCAACCCGACGCTGGCAGTGGCCACACACACGCCCGGCCTGACGAGCTGTTCTTGCAGGTTTTGGGGGGCAGTGGTCACATAAAGGCTTTGCAGGGCCAGGGGTCTTTTTATTCCCAATAAAGGTGTGTATTGGGATACCTTCCACAGAAATGAATCCTTCTTTTGGTCATAGATAAGTACTCTTTGCTGTCATAGTACACTCCGTTGTCACTGGTGAATCAGTAACTCACACAAATAATTTGCTGGGAATAGCAGCAGATTCTGTAATAAATAATTCCGTGTGATATCACTGATAGAGGCAGAGGAGCCTTTGAGAGAGAAGCAAACAGTTTATAGGAAATCAGGGACCCAGAGTATATAGAGGAAGAGGAAGCCGGGGAAGGTGCACTAAATTTCCCTTTGTAGACAGGCCTTGCAGTCATATCGTGGGGGATTTTCTTTTAACAAATAAGCAATAGACAAGAAGACACGGTTTTTATAAAGCAGAAGAAACTCCTTGGGTTTCCAGAGCACAAAACAGTTCTTAACTGTGGTTTCTGAAGATGTATGTGCTTTTTGGCAGACAACTTAAAATCTGTGCGCTCACTCTGAAGGATTTTCTGCCTTAGCTGTAGCAGTGAATTGTACTTTCTCAGGCAGATTAAATTATATGATTTAGTTTCTTGCTTGTGTACAGGTGCAGTTCTGGCTCACATAAGTTCATATATACAAGTGTTAAAATTACAGTTTCCAAAAAATACAAGGGGGAAAAAAAGCCCTGCTCTTCAATTCTTGACTGTTTTGCTGAGGTAATTTTCAGAAAACAAACCCAGAGAGGAATATGCAGAGAACTAAAAATAATGTTCTGAAAGTAGAAATACATACAGACACAAAAATATTCTGGGACTTGCTCACCAGTACAGGAATCTATAAAAAGATACTGAGTTATTGCTTTGCACCTGTTAGACTGAGTTTCGTTGCAACTAAATTGTCCAGACAACTTTTTTTTTTTTTAAATCCTGAATTGCCAATTTCTTATGTTTTCTAGATGGACTTTTCATAGAATGTATAACAGTGGCTTCAGAGGTTGTTATGTCAAAATAAACTTTCATATAATAGGGCACTTAACTGTATTTGTTGTCACCGATAGGCAGACTGCTTTATAGCACGAGAGAATTTAGTTTCAGAGAAACCAAAAGTGCTTCTAATTTAATAGAAATAATACAGGCCAAGTTGTGAGCAAGACATGTATTCTGAGAAAAGAATAGGACGGGAATTCTATTACATAACTTTGTTGCGATTCAGTACCGACAGTAAAGGTTTTGCAGAGTTTTTTGACAAATGAGTGCATTTGGTCATAACCTGGTAGGGCAAAAGTGGTCTTTCAGATTTTTGTCCTGAACACCAGGAGATGGGTATATGGTGAGGAAAAAAATAATGCAAGTTACAGCCTGTAGTGTAGATTAAAAAGTATGATCCAATTTGCCTTAGAGGACAATGGATTACATTTGAATAGACATACATAGAACAGTTAGGGTCTTTTTCTTTTGCACAAGGTCACAAATATAAGTGTACAGAAACTCGAGTATGAACTTACTGGGAAAATAACTTCTTAAATGCTTTCAGAACTGGTATCCTTACGAAGCAGTTTGTTATTCAGGCCTCTGCACAAATTTTTTTTTTTCATTCTTCATTTATTTATTTATCTATTTCTTTTCTGTGCCCAGGACAGTTTTACAACAGGTAGCTAGCTATTCATGAATCCATAAACTTGCTTTCAGAACTGGTATCCTTACGAAGCAGTTTGTTATTCAGGCCTCTGCACAAATTTTTTTTTTTTTTTCATTCTTCATTTATTTATTTATCTATTTCTTTTCTGTGCCCCGGACAGTTTTACAACAGGTAGCTATTCATGAATCCATAAACTAAGTGAACACAAAGAGGCTTTTTCTAAAGTCACTACTCAAGAAAGTCTGTGGAATATAATCAACTCTATGTCAGATCAGGACAATTAAGTGACATCTGCAATTAGTTTGTAAGAAGGCTGCATGTTTGTTGTTCTCGTGTATTCCTACATATACCTGGTGGCATGCCACCTGTAAAAACACTGACGTGCATGTGAAGGCACACAAAAGGGTATCAGGAACAGGGTTTTCTCCTATTCTTGAGTAGTCATTTCTTCTATTTTTAGGTTCGTTTTATTTGTTATTATATACCATATTTAGCTCACTGATAAATTCATTCCCTCCACCTGTTTTTCTTCATGATTTCTTTGCGAATGACAGTGCAGTCCGACACAGGTATCAGTATAGCTCACTACATGTGTCGGTGTATTAAGCTGCCTCCAAACGGTCCCGTAACAACAGTTAAAATACAGTGTTTATAGGTGAAACTATGAGTGAATTTGATTGATCTTTCTTCACAATACTGCAAAGGGATGCTTAGAGTGGTGAAAGAGTCCCAGCCTGTCTGGCAAATATCCTGCAATTTTAATTGTACTCAGACAGGAAAAAATACAAGGCATTTGCTGGAGCTAAGTGAACAATCCAAAGTGGACAATGTATTTAACACATTAAGGTTAGGAGTCTGGGCTGCATCATGCCTTAAGAGCTCTACTCAGGACAGCTCCAAGAACAGAGAAGTAGAATTAAGCAACCCTCACCGGTCCTTCCCTCAGCACTTACGCAATCTTTGGCAGGGCCTTTTTTCGCACTGAACATCAATGTGGGTTTGTGTTTTGCACAAGTGACACGATGGAAGTAGAGAGACAGGCATGTAGCATTCATAACTCTCCCCAAAGCCTCCAGAGACTGAATCTTGCAGTCTGCAACACTGCAATGAACTTCTCTAATCTTTTTTCACTTGTGTAGTTTATCTAACTATGCAGTGATTTCTTTCTATTTATATCCAATCTTCTGATTTATCCTACAGTTAGCTTTTAGAACTGCTTACTCCGCGTGTTTATCTCTAACAGCCCTTTTTTAAACTGGCATTCATTAGCTGAATCATCTGGCACTGTTGCCATTTTTCAGTTGGGTGAGAGTAGCAGCATTCATGGAACAGATTCTCAAATGCATTTCAAAGTTATTTTTCTGTCATTTGTTGTGACAGGGCAACAGTCCCTGGAAAAAAAAGCACAAGCATTTTTTGTATAAATGTGGTTAACATTTATGTTATTTTGTCACACTGACCCAAATCCAGCAGTTGAAGAGGTGCAAGGGAAATGACAAGCCTGAAAAATAAGCAGGAGTCAGTTGGTCCTTGGGAAGAGCAAGGTGTAGCCTGTTGCTATGCTGCTGTTGTGTGACTTCCACTGTTATTAATCCACTCCAAGAGCAGAATTAAAACCAGTAAAATGATATGTCAGTGACCAAGATCATGCCCTTGAATTTTTTCTTTCCCATTCATCCACACCTCAAAAAACAGAGAAACCATAAAGACTGGAACAGGTTGCCCAGAGAAGCTGTGGATGCCCCATCCCTGGAAGTGTCCAAGGTCAGGCTGGATGAGGCTTGGAGCAACCTGGTCTAGTGGAAGGTGTCCCTGCCCATGGCAGGAGGGTTGGAACTGGATGGGCTCTAAGGTCCCTTCACACCCAAACCATTCTGTGATTCTATAACTGAAATTATTCAAATGCAGCTATTTGATTTTTGCTACTTTTTATTTTGACATTTTCATGTTGGAACTCCTTAACAGGAATCATCATGTTCTAAAAATCAGACATCTCACGGTTATCTCAGAAAGAGAGTCACCAAAACTACCACTCACTTTTAAAATTAATCTCTTGAGCATCTCTGAAAGCCCAGTTAGCTCAGAACCAGAGTTTAATGTGATACTGGAAATCAGGCTGCTTTCTACTATGTCTCCTGGCATGAAGGTAGTTCTAGATACTCAGTTGTGAACTAGTGCTGATAAATAATAAAACGGTACAGTTTATCTGATCGCATTTCCCACTAATCCATAATACCCAGAGCACTTTTTTTTCTGTTCAGAGAACCAATTTTTTGCTGAAAGCTCATTATTCTATTTTATTATGACTCACAATGAATTAGGGAAGATTCTGGTTGTCTGAAATACGTATGTATAAAGAAGCAATGAAGGGCAAATTAATTGCCATATATTACAGAGAAGGTGAGGGAAGATCATGCTCTTCTGCAACGTATGTCATTTAAACTTTGTTGATAGGTGTATATGTACAGAATATAAATAACAAAAAATCTACCCTGACATCAGGCATAAGCTGGATATAATACACAGTGTTATGTGTCATTAATAATACTAATGTTTCAGATTTAGAAAAGGTACAAAACAGCCTGTGATGGGGAGATGGGAAATGAATTATCAAGCAAGATTAGTCAGAATTAGGCAGCATTGATAGTAGACACCAAGAGACAGGCTAAAGACAAAAGTGAAATGAAAGCAACAAAAAGGATGAATCCCATTGATCTTTTTAAGGGAGTTACTAATTTGAAGAGTCTGGGATTTAGGATATCAAGGGGGTGATTCAGAAACGAGAAGTATTTCCCACACATTTGTTTAGTGTCGTTGAAATATTGACCAAATAGCTGAAGTCAAGAGCAACAAGTCAGAGGTTTAAAAGGAGCTGGTTTGTTTTCTTTTTGTGAAGGATTTTTGAGATTACAACATTAGCTACATATTTGAAGTTGCCATGATAAGTTTTAGGGTGATTTGTATTTATTGGGGTTATAAGGGCAGGCCTCAGTGGACCATATGGTATTTTTACAGGGCTGTTTCCACCACAGAAATGGCACAAAACTGTATTAACTTTTCAGAGATTGATAAAGAAACAAACTGTCTAAATAGACGGGTTTGTTTACAGAAGAGTGAAAAAGGACTTGGGTTGGGGGGGAATCCCCGCCTGTTTTCTAATCAAATGTATATCTATAGGTTTGAAGTTTTAATTTCGGTTTGTATTTCCATTCTCATGGGAAAAGAGGTAGTGAAAATAAAAAATAGAGTTAATAACAAGCAGCAGAAAGGAAGGAGAATAAGGAAAGAATGCAGAAAAAAACAAGAAAGACACTCAGGAGAGAAAAAAAGGGGGGAAAAAAAAGCTAAAATATTCTAACATCCAGATAGTTTTTACAGGGCGGGATGGGAGCAAATTCACAGGCCTTCCCCCCCCCTCCCCCCCGACCTTGACAATCTGGGTCATATCTTTAGTTAAGGATTCTTTTCCAGCTGTAATCGTCTGTCTTCTTCCTGCCTACTGTATTTTGAATAGCATAATTCCAGCTTAATTCTCTGGAGTGGGCATGTAGATAGGCATTTGCTTCTAAAACTTAAATAAAATTTTGAAAAGCAGATACTATGGTAAAATCAGATTGAGTGTCTTCATGTAAGTGAACAGCAATTTAATTTTGATTTATTAGAAACATTTAATTTCTGTTATTACAACACAACATTTTGGGTCTTTAAACACTGATTAATAGAAAGTGGGAGGATACAGCAGAGGAGATCATTTTTATCTTCTTCTATGCTTTCCCCTGTTAATCATGGTAACAGACAGGATACTGGGTGATGTGGAGTATGTTTTATGATGTATGGTTTTATGTAGTGAGGAATTCTAGAATGAAAGTTCTAAAGTGTTCATTTGTGACAACTGGTTTGTTTTTTTTTTTACAACGCTTTTTCAGTTACAGTAATGATTCCAATTCAGAAAACCGAACAAATGAAAAAGAAAAATGCAAATGAAAAGTTGGTTTTACATTAAAAGGACTAAGCTGAATTTCATATTGGGAGTCAACATTAAGTCCTGCCTGTATTACAGAAATTATCATGACCTGAGGTTTGTTAACTAATATGAGCTAAATTCATGATTCAGACAAAGCAAAATGTGGGCTTTTGTTGGCTCATCAAAGTGAACACAAGGGGACGGAAGGGAAGACTTACAACTCATATTTTTTTGTTGTTTTTTAAACACGTCTCTTAATATGTGAGCGTCCAAGCCAAGGAAGGCATAAAGTAGTAATTGACATCACCTTTTGACATCATTAGTCTTAAAATTTCGGGACCTGTATGAGAAGACATAGGCCAGAAAAAGGAAACAAATGGAAATGAAAATATCTTGCAGGCCTCACTCAGTGCCTTGGGAATGGATGCCCATGATGTGGTGGCAAGCATTTCCCACCACGTAAGGATAATCTGAATTCAAAATGCCCACAGACCATATCAGCCCTTGTGACGGGTCCCAGAAGGGCCGCTGTGGTCAGCTAGTGCTGTGGCTCCTTGGTGGCCTCAGTAACTCAGTTCCTCTCGGACTTTGGTACGCATCAAGCTCACCCTACGTCTGTGCTTCACCACCAGCTCAAGTCGTCGGGTGAGGTTGGAATCAAGCACAGATGTGGGTCTGCCCTTGACAAACATCAGTGTCCACAGGCGGTGTTCACCTTGAATGAGACTGGATTAGTTTTCTGGTCCACTCGTCATGAGTATTAAGATGGGTGGTCCTACATTATCCCAGGGGAGTTCAAACTGCTTGAAACCTATCCTCTGTTGTGCCAGCTACCCTTGGTTGTGTTAAATGGGGTTGTTATCTAGAGTTTTTGTTGCAGTTATTAAAGGCAAAGGCATAGTTTGGAATGGTTGTGCTGCTGGTGGCAGGCAGGATAGTAAAGCATCAAGCCACAGGCTCTGTAACTAATCATATCCCAGAAACATGGTTCTGAGAGGGATAGAATTCAAAAACTGCAGCACTGTGCTCTGAACCTTTCCCAGTTATTACTGAGGAAGTGTAATATCACATAGCAACCAATGAGAATGCTCTGTTTGTGACTCAGGAGCCGAGATCATCATATTCATGACACAGTCATCACTGCCTACCCAAGACCAGTGCCCTGTGCAAGGCTTACACAAGCTGCTATCTGGACATTTTTGGTCAGATTTTGCAATGTGCTTCAAAGTGCTTTGGATTAGGAATTACAGTCCAGGTTTCTCAGAGGGGGTTTTTGGCATCAACTTTCCAACAAAATAAATGAGCCCCTGCTGATATTCTTAAATTAGGCACATAAAAAATATCTCCCTGTTGTAAACCTTCATGCATATTCTGAAGTGCCTATGAAAACAGGACAGCCAAAATTCAGACCAGACCCTGGGGGAGGAGGTTGGTTACTGCAGGTCAGCTCTGTGCCTTAGACACACAACAAAAGGCAGAGTGCCTATCTGCACTAACCCAAGCAGTAGCCTTTCCCTCCAGGACCATCTGATAAGGTGCACATTAGTTTCCAAAGGGCCTAGGCACCTAAAGAGACTTCACAACCTCAGTCTAAATCATGTGTGAGCCTGAGAAGAAGCACTCTCCCTTTAGGAAAAGCAGTCATCTGATTAAGGCACTGAACTGGTGCTGAGTAGAGAGGAGTTCAGTTTCCAGATGAGAAAGACCACCCCTAACAAGCTGTTTATTCTCTCTGCATATCAAATTCACATTGTTGATTTGGGGAATAATACATCCTTTCTCCTATCCATGATCTTTGATTTTTAAGTTGACTATACGGTCTTTGAGTCAGGGTCTAAGCCATACTAGAAGCATTCATGTAATCCACTATCGAGCAGAATAGAAATTGGTCCAAAACACCCTTGTAGACAGAGAAGGAAGGTGAACCCTTACACACACTCACACTCTGGCACATCCATCTCCTGCTGCGGCCCCTGTGTGCTGCTTTGCCCTAGTTGGAACAAAGAAAAGGGTGACCCCAGTAAGTACTGGTGGCATTAACCCATTCACCATCCCTATCCAGTCAGCAAAGTGATTTCCTGTGTGCTGCTTTGCCCGAGTTGGAACAAAGAAAAGGGTGACCCCAGTAAGTACTGGGTGGCATTAACCCATTTACCATCCCTATCCAGTCAGCAAAGTAAGTGATTTTTAACATCTGACATCAATATTTGTTCCCGTTTGCATCAACAAAGGTTTGAACTCTACCGGTGGGCAAAGTCTACTTCACTTGGGGATCTCCACTCTGCTTCTGGAGGAGAACCAGAGCTGCTCTCAGTTGTGGGGTGGATTTGGATGGGGGCCATGCATTTTCAAAAGGAGACCACTCAAGGCTTGCCTTTTCAGCACAAGGCACCTCGCTAATACAGCACGCATATCCTGTGCTCGTGTGACTGAAACCAGGCAGCAGGCTGGGTGACCACAAGGCAGAGCAAATTCTTGTGCCCAGGAATAACCAGAAGGCAAACTGTGCAGAGGGAGGGGGGCTGAGGGAAGAGCAGGCTTTCTGGACAGCAGCAATTCATCCAAAATCCCTTCATAGATGCAAAAGAAACAGCCCTGCCCCCACTCCACCTCCTAATTATTCAATGTCTGTTTGTTGGCAGCTAGGAGGCTTTTTTTTTTTTTTATAAACTTCACAAGAAAAGGAAGGTAAGATTTCAGCAGAATCCTATTGCAAAGCCTGTATTTCTTCTTTTTCTTCCCTCCTCCCTGCCACCTCCCCCCTTCCCGCAACAAATCCCCGAGGTCAACATTGTAATAAACAGCAGGAAAGGCCCAATTTTCTGCACCTGTGGCCTTGTTTGTCTATATATTTCTATAGGTGAATGGGCACTGGGGACACAGAAAGGAAGTGAATTCAATGGATTGGTTTAAAAAACTCAGCATGCTAATCAGCAGGCACTCAGGTGAAATAGCTTTAAAACCCTGTTTAAAATAGACCCAGAGTGAAATGGGGTGTGTAGCTACAGCACATGCAGCTTGGTGGTTGTTTTTTTTTTAATATAAGAACGTGGCATTGTTAACAAATCAGCCTCCAGCCAAGTAGCCTGTTATCTGGGACACAAACCCCTGCACCTGAAATCTCTTACACTGAGCAGAAGAATGATTATGGTTTTAATCTCTTTTTTCATCCCATGAAAATACAGTGCTGACAAAAGGTACTAGACTAGCAGACGGAGAAAATGAGGCACTTTCTTCTCAGAAATAGGTCTGTCTCAGGCACTGAGAACTTCCCCCCAGGCTCTGCTCCCCGGGAAGGCTGCATGGGAAGTGTCCAGCGCCTGGCTTCAGTGGAGAGAGAGCCAGGAAGGGCACGGTGTCAGTACCAGTGGTACCAACAGTGATACCCACAGGGCAGGGAATGTCAATAGGACCAACCCCCCCTCCCCACTACACAGATGCTGTGTTGCTCTATGTCCAAAGCCATAACAAGCAGTAGGAGGTACATTTTGGTGCTAACTCCAGGGTGGCAGTAGCCAAACGAGGAGGGCCGATATTTCCAAGTAGGCTACGTAAAAATCTACCAGAAGAAAGCGTATGGTGGTTGCTAATAACCCAGACCCCAGGCAGGTGGGCTTGTCCTCTTCATGGTACATCTGCCTTTACCACAAAGTCACTGGAATTTGGGAACCTGGATTAGCCTAGAGGAGCGTCTGCCCTGCTGACCCTCACTTGACTTGAGTCATCTATCTCTCTGAAGGTAGATGGAAAAGAATAAAAACATTTTCTAGTGCAGCATAGCTCCAAATCCCCTAAATGTACAATACATGCTTTTTTTCCAAACAAGATACTGCCTATGTGTAACAGCTTCGTATGTCAATAGGTGCACAGATTCTCTCACATTCGTACTGATTTATTTTCAGAGCCTTTTTAAAATGTCTAAGGGGAGTGATTTGTTAAACCCAAATACTGCAAGAACTGATCTTCTCCTGGTATTGCAGCTCCTGGATGGTGGATGTACTGTGAAAAGACCAGATCTCAGGTTGTTATTTCTCCCTGAAGGTTTTGAAAAAGCCAGTTAAAAAAGGTAAACACAAATGCAAAAGCCAAACTGTTTGCCTTTATTTGGGTTTACCACTGGGTTATTTCTGGCTCTGTTGTTTATTCAAGTCCCTACAGAAAAGCTGTAGTATCCGCCCATCTGAATACATGCTCACTCGCACTGTGCATTGCTGCAGAGGAACAACTTCAAGCCCTGAGGCACTTCTGGTGTTAAATTTAATTTGCAGTACGAAAAATTAAGCCTGAAATAGAAAAGGCCCTCAATGAATTTTTTTCCTGATGATACCCTCCTGAGGTCAAGTGGAGCTTCAGCAAGGATGTATACTGTCTATTTCCTTGTTTTCTCAGGGCTCTGGGGGTGTGGGGTGGGAAACTTTGCTGCTGAACTACTTCTCTCAAAGGACACTAAGGCTTTAGTTTAGATACCATTGGTAGAAGGGAAAGAATTTAAAATGGGGAAACGAACAGCAACACTTTAAAAAATGATCAGGTCAAAGCTCAATATAAAGTATTGACAAGAGTCCCAAATAAGTGTTTAGATTAGATTCAAGGACGGAGATGAGGATAAGTATGAGTTAGTTACATGAATAGTTTGTTTGCTTTTTTTAAATGGCAAAATGCCATTTAAGGCACAGTCTGCTGTCTCTTCAAAATTAGCCTGACTAGTTTGGCTGAACACATGCGTTCACAGTCATATATGTGTACTTAATCTCAAATACAAATACTCAACCATGGATATGTTTGTTCAACCTTTTATTGACTCTGGTGATCAATTTTGAAGCCTAAATACTGGTTAACAGCACTGTAAATAACTCAGAAGCTGCTGTTTATTTACTCATGATATTTGTCAAGTATTTTTATAAAAACATTAGCTTTGAATTGCTTCCTTGATACTGGAAAGAGATACCACTCACCTGAGTTTGTGTTTAGCAGGAACTATCTTGTCTGCTCTAACTGGTTATTCAAACGTTCTCCTCAGATTGAGGAGCACCTGTGTCCTGACTAAGGCTCTTTCCCAGACTTATCATGCAGCCTTGGACAAATTGCTTCATCTTCCGATGAAGCAATGGTCAGTTGGCTAACACCTCACTTTGCCCATCTGTAGATTGAAGATAACTCTTAGTTACAACCCAGACATGGGTACTAGCTTTAAACTTGCAAAACACATGACTACATACATACTAACAGTTTTGGCGTGTGTTATCAGACTGAGTAGGTTGCAGTTATTCAGCTGATCAGCAGAAATAAGGCGAAAAACAACCGGCCAGCTGGCAGAGATCCCTTGTCATAGATTGTCTTCTCTGTTTAACAAGGAGGAGCCTGATAAAATAGTCATCCGTTACTTTTAAAGTGGACCAAAAAGAAGCCTACTTGACATTTTTCTCTGCACCACCTGACTGTTTGCTCTCACTCACCAAAGCAGACATATCCTCACCCTGTGCTTATCCCAGATTTGTCTCTAGCACAGTCAGCTCTAATGGCACAGAACACCTGTATTATCTCCAGTACTTCAGCATCAGCCAACAATAACAGTAAGCAGCTGAAGCCCACATCTGTCATGGTATGACACACTATTGCAGCAATAACATTGCTTGTGGGTCAGCAGAAACTGCATCCAGAGGCGGTTAGATCTTCTGTGGAAAACTCTTGAGACAACTTTCGAATTGCAGCATTTTATTGTTGCTATTTGTGACTTTGGTTATTAATTAATAATTCCAGTGGTAAATTCAGTTTACAGCACATGTTGTGACTGTTACGTCACTGTCTTCCAAAAGCATTTTTAACAAGCCTCTTGCCGTGCTTTGCAGGCATTAACTATTTAAGTCTATGCAGTAGTTAAGGAAAACTGTAGGGGCCACTTCACTCACTGCTGATAAGTAGCTGCAGTAGATGCCGGTGAGGTGACCCTACATAGCTGGCAGTGCATAGCAACACCGACCAATATCTGAAGACAGGACATTGGTGTATTTCTTCCACCTGCCGAAAAGAAAAAGTGCTGTTCTTTAGCCTGGTGTTATTATACACATTCGTTGATATGGGGAAAGGGGATTAAATTACAGAATGAACTTGCTCCTTCTAAAATCATTTTGCATTTCTTCATTCATGTAAGTAGAATCAGGGCAGATCTAAAATTCTGATCTACCTTCAAAGTCTCCCTAGGCTTAAAGACACTCTCATGCCAAGGTTTAATTTCTCAAATTAAAGTTTGATGGTAGTCTTACTTGTTTTGGAGTGTCAGGAGCTCTTGTTTTGTTTGTGGTTGGGTTTTTATTAATTATTATTATTAATTATTATTATTTAAAATTTATTTATTTTGCAATGCTGTTCTCGGGTCCTGAAGAAATTAGGGAGGAATAGGAGCTATCTAATGTGATAAATACCTTACTGATGCTGGTGCTGCAGTATCTTTAGACGAGCTGAAAAGAGTGTGGGTCAAGAAATTAGTGCTAAGAGTAACTAGTTCAGTAGGTGGCACTATTCCCTCTGTGTCACTCCTCGGTCAACACTCACAGGGTGCTCTGTGGCTAAAGGGATATAAAGGGAAGAACCCTGTGGGTTGTGATTACTGAAGACCACTCGTTACCCCTCCCAGCAGTGGTAGGTGCTGGTTGTCACCGTCTGATGACAAGATAAAAATGCAGCCTACCTTCCCTCTCTCTTTAAATGGATGAAGTGTTTTCGCTTGGTAGGTTGGGTTTTGATAGGGACCGGAGTCCTGAGATTCTGCCCTCAAAGTATCACGTATTTATATGGTGCTATTTTAATAGCTGCTCTGTTCCAGCCCAGAAAGGCTGCAAAATGATAGGTCAAGTATCTCCCTAATACACAGACCGAGTAATTCTTCATCTGTCACATGCAAAAGGGATTGTTTTAACTTAATTACAATGATTTACAAGCAAGATCAGGAAAGGCTCATTCTTACTGTGAAATAAATAATATTCTGTTAGAAATATACAGTCTGGTAGTCACAAAGCTCTACAGCGGTGCATAAATACCTGCCATC
Source organism: Eurypyga helias (assembly GCF_000690775.1). Lineage (NCBI taxonomy): Eukaryota > Metazoa > Chordata > Aves > Eurypygiformes > Eurypygidae > Eurypyga > Eurypyga helias. The sequence continues at coordinate 19,779 of NW_010239668.1, read as the reverse complement.
TGTTCCCAAAATACGTTCATATGCAATTGCAATTGCAGTATAGTTATTTCTCGTAGCTGTTAAGCAACATAAATTATTATATGGTTGTAGTAATTATTTACATGTGGTTTCACATTGCACTGTTACATAACATTGGATTCGTGTTTTAGGATAGCTGTAGAAGTTTTTTTTTATTATTATTAAATAGTGGTTTGGTTTTTTTGCTTGGTTAAGCTCCTTACTTGGTTTGGTGATATCAAACAAGCATAACTTTAAGGCAAGGTTTTTAGAGAATTCCTGTGTTCACTGAGCATTTTTAAAAGGAGAATCCTCAGAGTCAGGTGTCTTTGTAATATGGATGCAGTTCTAAAGCATCTTTGTGGCATCCAGTAGTAATTGTGCCAGCCACCAATAGCCCTCGGACCAGGTAAGTTGTGTTTCCTATAAAGCAATTAAAGATGAAGGATATTGTTTAGGAAATGGCTAGAGAGTTTCTCAGAGTCAAGGAATTCCCAGCTAAAGAGATCCAGCCTAGCTTTTTAACCTGGCCAGATCCTGGGCTGGAATCTCTTTTCATACGCTTTGACTGAAATCCATTTTGCTTTCCATTCCCTGTCATTCATCTGGAATGCAAGTTTACTGCTAATTTTATATGTTGGGGCAGCATCAGAAGGCAGTAGTTAGGAGTCAACAGCATCAAAGCAAATTTTCTGTAAATCCTATCTCCCTTTGCCAAGCACTGTTAGGGCCATCTTCTGTCCTTAATATTCTGCCCATGAACATTCCTGGGTATTCACCACATAAGGCTAAGAATAGTTCAACCATTTAAGGGCCTAAGCTTACACACAGAGCCTGTATGAATAAAGGATTGCTGGGCTGGGTCACTATTAAGGTTCGAGCAGTCCATGTTTATCAGTAATAAGGTTATTGATCTAATTTCAGCTTTCTTACCTTAGCAAAATATTAGTTCTTTGTCAAACTGAGGCTCTGTTCCTATGCACAAGGAAACACAGGTTTGCGTAAAGACCTGCTGTCTGTAAGACTCTGTGATGATACTTAACCATAAGTCAAATATTTGTGTATTTTCGTAATCTACTTTACCCATGTTCAGGCAATGCATGAGCATACAGTACAACATGATATAACATCAATAAAACAAGAAATTATTTCATCGAATAACTCAAAATCTCTAAAGAAAATTTAGGAATCCTTTTGTAAAGGCTTTAGAAACGTATTCATGTACCCTTTAAGGTACTAAATCAGTCATCTTCAGTGTTTTTCTGCCAGATGCCTGGATTCATGACAGGAAGCACTTGAAGAACTGATGTCTGCCTGCTCTATCACCAGGGCTGTGTCTTTTCATTGCCACCATGTAGCTTCAATCTCATTTTCTAGTAGATGACAGACCATTTGCAATATCCTGAGCGTGACGGTGACACTGAGACTTGATTTTTACCTTTCTCCTTTGCTAGTCCAGTATTGTGAAGCCTAACCCACTCTAAAAGCATGAGATTTAAAATCCACACTTAGAGGAGGCTGGATGAGGGGAGAGGGGAAATTACTTTTTTTCCACAAAGCCTTCTGGTTCAAGTGTGCAGAGTTCAGACTGGAAACGTTCCTTAGCACTCGTAAGAGCTTTCTCTTATGTTTATGTTGAGGAAAACAGATTCTTGTATTGACACCATGGTTTAGGAGCAGAGATGTTGAAAATCTTGAATATTTGTAACATTGCAGCCTGTTTTTTTACGTTTTCCTAGATAAGTACCATTTTCATAACTAAGTATTGACATAAGTAGCTAAGTACCACAGAACAGTGGTTTTCAGCTTGTGATCTGTGGCTCCATAGATGACTTATAAGATGGCCACAGAAGCTAGTGGTGAATACTAAGTATATAGTCAGGAGGCTTAAATTCTTTACACAGAATTGTACACACCCCACTCGCCGCCCAAAAAAAAAAAAAAAAAGTGGTCCATATATTGGCAAAGTTTGAAAAACTTTGCCCAAAGACATACAAATAGAAGAGAAGGGAAGCGCATGCAAGCAGATTGCAAGAGACGACTCAGTGGTGAAGAGACATGGGTATGTCTCTTGGCAGACTGACATACAAAGCAAGTGGCTTTAAATGAGCAAGCCCAGATACTGGATGCTTTCTAACCAGTAGCCACGTGGAGATTTGCGTGGGCTCACTGGTGCTGCTAAAAAAGGCTGGTGCCTTGGACAGGGCTTTGCCACGGCTGAACTGCTTCTGGTAGGAATGGAAATTAACTTCAGGCTTGCCATGCAGTTCCCTCCAAAGGGAAGCTGGAGTAAACTGCTTATGCGTGCAAAGTCCAGATGAGGTAAATGTAAGGAAAGGAAGGGTGTATCAGGTAAAAGAACTTTCAAGAGTTCCAGGACAGGTAAGAAGGAGAGTGGAAAGCAAGGAATGGGGCAAAACAAAATTATGCATTAAAATATATCAGTGGACATAATCAGTGGTTCCCCCACCCCAAAGCTGTTCTTTAATCTACATCTCAAGCCTATTTGTTACTTCAAATGGGTCAAGAAAAGGAGAGAAAATGGTTTCCCCAGCATTAGGTATTAAAGTTTACTTCAGAAAAAAAGCCTTAAAATAAACCTGTTGAACTATTTTAAGGACATGTTATTAGTACATTATTCCTACTATGTCATAATATAATAAAAAACAAGAAAATTCAAAACCCAGCTGGTAAAAAAATTGTTTCCTTAAAAAAAAAAAATTTATAAAATGTAATATCTTACTATTTCTTTTGAAGTCAGCACATTATTAAGTTTTTATTTGGGTGAGAACAGAGCTTTTCATATGACAAGTGGTGCAGCTAAATTTTTCCAGCAGACCGCTGCTCATTGTACAGTATTTCCACAGTGAAGAAGCTCCCGGTTCCTTTCCCAGAGCAGAGGAAAGCAGGCACACACTATGTATGTATCCTCGAAAGAGGTCAAGCTGGGTTAGCAAGGGGCACTTGCTGCAGGCAATTCAGGACATATATGACTGGAGTGACTCTTTTGCCTTCTCTCCTCACTGAAAACAAAGCAAATTAGCCACCTAAGTGCTTCAGGTTATGCAGGATTTATCAGGCTTAGGATGCTCTCACAGTCCTTAAACTAACATCCCCAAAATGAAGAAGTCCTATAATACTCCCATGGATCTACGTGTGGTCCAGCAAGCAGAGGGACAGCAGCCAGCTCCCTCATTTCTTCACAGCAGCACTCCCAGGTGGATGCCTGGAGCGGGGTTTGGCCCAGCAGGAGCACAGCAGATCTGCTGGGGTCTGTACATCAGGGAAGAGGGTAGGTTTCCTAGGCCAGCAGACCCGACCAACTGCGCTGAGCGTGTAGATACTTCAGTGAATTAAGTAAAACACATCATTTGTGTGTTGCTCTAGTGCTAAGCAGTCAGATAACGCCAGGAAAAAAGCAAATATAGACACACCAGATCCTCTGAATCCTTCTCTTTCTCTGCCAGATGCCAGGGATCCTAGAGATTGTGTTTGGTCTGACAAAATCGGATGCCGCTCGGTCTGATACCCAGTGACAGCTGGCAGGACAGTGTCCTCACAGGGACTGCAGTCCACAGAGATGCCTCTCAGCAAGGGTCTCAGTGGAATGGGGCTGTGCCACAAGGCCCTTTCTGGAGCAAGAGGAGTCACCTTGTGCCAGACGGTCTCTGAGGTTGCTCTGAAAGGCGTGACCCAAAACACTCTTAGAGGACCCTGCTGGTTGCCTACCCTGAGGGCAGCCAACAGTATTGAGAGATCAAACATGGGAAGTAACTGATCTGCCCCTTTGTGCATCAAAGCTCACCGTTTCTGCTGAAGTTGAGTAGGTGAGTGAAGTGGAACTCAGGAATTTCAGCAGAAACTGTGTGCTGCCACAGCTGCCCTGACCAAGTATGTGCATTTATATTAGGATATTTTTTAAAAATTTAAAAAAAAGGAAAAAAAAGGCATTTGACATGAGTTCACAGGAGCATTGGTCTCCAGTATTGTTTGTCCTGAGAGGAGGCTGTGATATCAGGTTAAAGAAAGAGCTCCTTAAAAGCAGAGAGCTTGTTTCCAGGTTTCTGGCCATCCAGAGTTTTGATGTAGAGGAAATACTATATATTCCTCTCTTAAGGAGGCTGCAAGCTCACTGTAGCTGGACCAAAGGCTGAGAACTTACACCACACAGCCAGTCCATCACTAGGAAGGAGGTGGCCACGCTCTTGGGTATGAAACTTTCCTGCACGTGGGGTCAGGCTGCCTATTGCAGAGACCATGTTGGGTACCAAGAACTATGTAGGGACTGCTTGATGGCACCAGCTTCCTGCCTGTGCTCTGGCATGAGGGACTTTGTGGCTGTCTCCCCATTTTCGTCCTCATCTCAGGTTGCCCAGTGTGCAGAAGGGTTTCTGCCGGTCTGGCCATAAGCCTCTCCCGGTCCCTCTCCTTCACCCGCCTTTCACCTCGTGACATCCCCTTCCAGAGGGAGACACGGGTGAGGTGGGTTTGTGGCAGGACAGGGCAGCATGTGTGAGAGATGACAGTTTCTGTGATAGGCACTGCAAGGGGGGTGCCCTGACGGGGGGCTGTTTACAACGTGATACCTCAGCAGCTGCTTCAGTCGCGGCCATGAGCTGTCAGTGCTTACGGTTTTATGGCACTTTCATCACCATCTGTCACTCCTTTAATGGCATGGCGTGCCTTGCCACCTTCTCCCTGCCACCCCCGTGCCCCCCCGCCACATGCACACACACGCACGTTGAGGAGCTCAGCCATATGGTGCTGAGTAAGCTGCGCTGCACGTCCTCGTCTTACGGGTCCATCTTGAGGGACAGGAGTTAGACAGGGTGGCCCAGGTATCCCAGAGTTACGGCGTAAGAGTAGAAAACATAAATATTATCATACTAAAATGGGAATTTTAGTATAATAATCTAATACATCCCCAGTTCCAGCATTATGGATGTGTCTGTCGTCCTAATGTGGGTTGTTGGGCGGTGGTGGATGTTTGGCCTCATCTTCTGCAAGGAAAAATAGCCTGAAGGTTACGCTGTTTATACTTTATGTTAAACTGAAAAAGAATAAATCACACACATACACGTTTTTAAATAAAATTATTTGCTTACGCATACATAGACACACCCCAAGGCTTCATATCACGCCCTTGACAATGAACATATGTTATTTCAGCTTGACACATTTTAATTGCAAAATCCAGGATGTTCTTTTCACTCGTTCAAAACAAGAGAAAACTCCAAGCGTGCTGTAGCAATCGCAATCCCTGTGGCTGCTTTCCATTGCCAATCTGTGTCCGTGCCGTGAGCACACGTGGTTTGAAGTTAAAGCCTTCTGGAGACATGGGGAAGCATCCCCAGAAAGTAATGAGATCTGGTTTGCCATGCCTTAACTTTCCACTGCTGGGGTTTTTAATGCCTGTAAGCTTCATGCTGTGCATTATGCTGTAATCTGCCTTACCTGGGGGGGTTTGAGGGAGAGCTTGTGGCTGAGAGTAAACTTCACTGTAGCAATTTTTTTTTTCCTCTTATGTGTTCCTCTGATTGGTCATTTGATTATAGTGAATCCCCAAAGGCTCATGGATTAAAAACAAAGGCTGGTTTGTAAGTGAACTTGCTGTTGATGGATTAGGGCAGTGTGCCGGCTGTAACCAGACCCACAATACAAGTTCATTCATTTGGAGAGCAGCTCTCAACTCGCATTACACTCTCTCTGACTCGGCTCTTTACCATCCAGCCAGTGAAACTTTACACCTCTACGATTTTATCACAGCCTCAGTTCACCAACAATGTGTGTCATGCTGTGAAAAATACAACTATAAATCAAAGTCCTACATATGGTGGAGTGGTAACCTTCCCAAAGACCCTGTTTTGGAGGCTATCGTTGAAGAGATTCGTTGGTGTGTGAATGTATGTGTGGGATGCATATACACGTATGACCATCGAAGGCTACTGCAACAGAGCACTCTTATTTTCTAAGCTGACATTTCACAGTGTGAGCCAAAAATGTTCATTTTGGAGCACAGTGCAATGTTTGTGATATTAATATCAATAGACGCCTTTTAGATTTTCACTCTAAAGCGAAATACGTTCGAGTATGATCCCATTTTATAGCATTAGTTTGGAGGCAAAGCAAAACATGCCTGCATTTCTGTGATACGCAGAAGCAAACTTGCATCCCTGATTTTTTTATCTCCCACACTCTCTTTGGCTCACGTGCCACTTTGAGCATTCCCAATCCTTGGAGAGTGCGATCTTTAAGAGCTGTCATTACACTTCTCAAGTTTGACAGAAGATAAGAAAGAGAACAACTGGTTTTAATCATGACAGATTCCAAGTCCTGGAAGCCTTTCCAGAAGTTACTCCCCAGAGCTGCCGTTTTCCAAAGCCCCTTCTCCTTTCGGCGCATGTGTGCATATTCGCACAGTTCGGACATCCTCGCCTCCAGATCTTTTTGCTTGCCAAACACTGTCCCTAGTAGACAGGAAGACTAAACCATGATGTACTTTAGAAAATTATATACGATCAACTATTTCTATGGTGGAAGAGAGCCAGGACTAGGAATGCAATAGCACGGCAATGTGAAGCCCCAAAGAAAAGTAGTCAAGCCAAGACTGTGCTGCACAAATGGCAGTTCTGCCTGAGGAAGAAAGCCCCCTCCAAGGCTCATTCCTGGGCAGTGATCCTGATGATTTATGCAAGTCTCATCTGCTTCTCTTCCCTAGAATTAGGTAGTGTCAAAAATCTTACAATGCGCTTTTCCTGGTTTTACTTCTAGAAGTTAGTATATAATAATATGTATAACATCCCTTGCATATTTCAAACAGAAAACCAAGGTACAGAAAGATTCATTGACTTGGTAACCTGGAAATCTGTGGCAAAATGAGCTGTAAAACCAGTTTTATACAAATCTGACTTTTCTCTACCGCAAGAGCTTGACGCTGCCATGAGGCTGAAGTACACTGTGACACTTGCTCCTCCTGTGAGGAGGTGATTTACATCAGGTATGGGTTTAGCCATGCAAGAAAAAATAGCAAAATTCTGGGAAGCTCTTAACCTACTGCTGCTTCTAGGCTTTCCCCAGCGCTGCCCCAGTCTTCTCTTCTGTTTTGCAACGGTGCAGTCTTGGAATAAACAAGACAGACCATGCAGTACCTGTGCAATTATCACACAGCCTTAGCCCTCACTAAGGCTTTTTTTGCTTTAATTCTCTGAAACTTCACAGCACTTTCTTCCTCATTCCTTTTTAAGTTTCTAACAGACATGGAATTGAGACACAAACAAGGTCTGAAGAACAGCTTATGAAGTATTTTTAATGAACAAAGAGCTCCTCTGTGTTATATTGTGTTTTGTTTACAAGAATATATATTTTTGTATTAACTGTTGCTGATGTCTGTGGAAAACCAGTTTTCTAGTTTTGTCATCCACAGATTTGACAGTTGGGAGGTTGACTGTTGGGAAAGGGATTAAATACTCGGAATACTGGGATTTTTTTTTTGTTTTGTTTTGATCATTAGTTTTTCACAGAAAAATATTTTCTTGCCCTGCTGCAAGCTCCATGAAAAATTTTTAAACAGATAAATTTCTGCTGAGACAGTAGTATGCACCAGAATTTCTTGTGCTGCCTCATGGCTGAATTTGGCTGGTATTAAAGGTTCACTTGTGTTTTCTCCGTTAGAGAAAAAAAGACTGGCTGGAGAAAAGACATTGGGAGTGAAATATGTTCCCTTTATCTGCCACATAGCACAACTGTGGAAGAGTTTTATGGAGGAGAGAGAGGAATCTCCCTTCTCTGTGTTTTGAGCTTGGTTTTAGGCTACTATAATTAAATAACACATTATTACTTGGCTTAGAATTTTTTATTAGTAACTTCAAGTGTTCAGAATGGAGCCAGCTTTAACATTACAGCAATATTTGGGCTTGTCTCCACTGAGAAATTAACTGTAACCGTGGGTCATATAATAAGAAGAAAAACAAGGGGGACAGAGAAAACCTAGTGCATGTTTGGAGAATTTGAAAATGAACAGGCAAACCTTCAAGCATCAATGTCTTTTAGTTGTCAAATTAAGCCTCTGGAAAAGCACAGGTCTAGAGCAACCTGTCTGAAATGGGTTATCATGTAGTCACAGGCTCGCTGGAGTTCTTGTTGACCACGCGTCTTCAGGACGATATGAAAACCACCTGCACAACTGGTATTCTTGTCATTTCCAGCAGTGGGGTTCAACAACTGAGTGGCCGCAGACCAAAACAAGAGTCAATCAAATCAGGGGCAGACTTTCCTGAGACTTGGGTGAGCGCTGGACAATGTCATTTGCAGAGATGGTACGGATTAGACGTCAGACAAATGCCACCTCTATCTCTTCACACCCTGTTCTTTGGATGGATAGAGGCAAGGTGTCAATCGAGTGTCTCTGACCAGAGTCGCATTCATTGCTGAGACACAGCCACACGCTATTGGCAAGTACTACCTGAGTTGGCCAATGCCTTTTGATAGCTGTGCTATTGCAGTGATGCTTACTAGTATGCTTTATAGTACAAGACACAGGCCTAGTGCTTGCTTAGACCAATCCAGGACAGAGCTGGGAAGACAGAGATGATTTTAGGTTTAAAATTGTTGTGTTTTCTGTAATGCAAGTCCTGTATTTCAAAGGGCTCAGAGTTGTTGATAGATGAGCTGGTGTGGGTAAGCGCACAGCTGCCAGCTGCTTCAGATAAAACTCTGCATGAAATTGTGCCGTTTGTATAATTCTTGTTTACAGACTTGGAGCACAAGGATAATCGTGGTTTTATATGAAATCACACAGTCAACATACTGGGCATGTCTATGTTTATAAGAATTCTGCTGACGCAAGGAAACAGCGATTTTAAATCACCCTACCTGGCATTGAGCTCTTTGGAATTATGTATCAGGAATGTTTATGCAAGATGTATTTCGTATGCCCTTCAAAAAACTTGTGATTCTCAGGAAAACTGATTTAGATTTGTCACTGTTTTCAACCCTGCCTAGGGAATACACCACAGTTTAGCTTTTCATAGTACTTGAAGATGATCTCATTCTGTTTATCTTTCTCTTCTTTGTTAATTTTTGAACATTGATTAGCTCCAGACATCACTTTTCTGTCCCTTCCATGAGTTCTACCACAGATTTGTATTTAAAGTTATTGTTATTTACTTATTGCCAGATAATTACTGGTTGAGTCTAACACCCATTGTAATGCATTTTAAACACGTGGCTTTGGCTAGAACAGTTTGAGTGGGCTTTTTTTCTGTGTTTATTATTGTATTAGCTCTGCTTTTTGCAGAAATGAGGCTGCCAGACCTTTCAGAAAATAACCCCATTCTGTCAAGTGGGTACATCTAGTCTTTTTTTCTTCCATTTACAGATGCATGAAGTCAGACTTTAAAATACACTTGAGTTTGGAGACCCTTTAATTGTTCACACAAAGGTAATTTAAGATTACCTTTGATACCTCCTCCTTATAAAACTTTGCCTTGATTTCATTAGGGCCAGGATTTAATCGGGATCCTCCTTCTTAGCCCAGTTCCTGTGAGTGTATCATGTAGGGAGGGAACATAAAAAAGCACTAGCCCATATGGAAAAATGATCATTCATCTTTTTAGGTCCTGTTTAGACTCCAGCAAAGATAGTTGAGCTGCCCTTTCCTTCCAGATGGAGGAAAATAAAGATGTGCTCAGCCAACATCTCACTCCAGATATGATTTTGCTTAGAAACCCAAAGAAAACCTGAGGCAATTCCTCTCATTACTCCATCTAGAAATCCTGAAACCTTAGGTATTTTATGCAGTTCATGGCTCCCTACAATCACATGGTCGTTACCATGTTGTATATCATGCAATATTAGGAGTGGTCTTCAAGTTGCTTCAGTATCTCAGGAGGTGATGTTCTGCACCTCTGGAGTCTCCTTTTGCTCTGGCTGCAAATTTCTCATGCCCAGTGGTGTGCAGCTGCGTAACAATGGAGATCTCATACATAGTCACAGAAGAGAGACTGTTGTGCGTGGAAAGTGCTACTTCTTTTAGTTCCTGCCATCTCTGTATTTCTGCGCCATACTTTTCCCATCTTGACTACCTAAGTATGATATTTAACAGAAACTTTGAGCTTGCGCTTACCCATACTGCCCCATCTAGCCGAGGAGTGCAACTCAGCTGATTTTGCTGATGAGCTGCCACATTTAAATATACGTAATGTACATATATAAATAAATCAAATTATATAGTTATATACATACATATATGTTACTAGTACCTTCCAGAACAAACATTAAGCTACAACTCAACATTAAGTCTTTTTCAAACACCTAGCTCGTGATATTACACATTCTAAACAAACGTTCACATTTTAAAAAATCCAGATCTTGGAAAATGAACAGTTAAGAGGTTCAGTGAGTTTTTCTATTGCCAGGCAAGCCTGGGTTACTTGCCATCATTTTTCTTTGAGCTGCTGCTGCTGTGCAGTGCCCTAATATTGTTTATAAATGTACACACACACAAGTGCCTACAACGATGAAATAAAGAGCCATAATATTTTTCATTCTGTTATTAAAAAAAAAAAAAAATCCAACACCAAGAAAAAGTACATGTGGAATTTGGTTACCAGGGAAGTAACAGTTTGTAGTATCATTTAAGATGCCTTACAACACCTCAGCTGGCCTCTAGTCTCTTTTCCAAAAGGACAGAGGTCTTCAATACAACCTCTGTCATGTTTACCAGGGTAACAGACCTTAGATACCAAGGGAGTTTAGACTGTCTCTGGGCAGATATTTTTAAGCACCTTTATCACTGTATTTCGTTGCCCAGAGAAGTTGTGGATGCCCCATCCCTGGAAGTGTCCAAGGCCAGGCTGGATGAGGCTTTGGGCAACTTGATCTAGTGGAGGGTGTCCCTGCTCATGGCAGGGGGGTTGGAACTGGATGGTCTTTAAGGTCCCTTCCAACTCAAACCACTCTATGATTCTCTGGGCAAAGTGATTTTGCTTCTAGCAGGTGAAAATTTTACAGGTATTTTGATGTGACTTAATAACTGACATGCACAAAGAAACCTTGCAAAATGGGCCAGTAGAGTGTAACAGATCTATGAGATCAAGCTTTCATCATCCTATTAACAATTTTCTAACAGCTCTGGAATCAGAATGTTCCCTGTCTGTATCCATTCCTACTCCACCCCACTCAGCACATGCATAAATATTTTTTTGAAAGTCACAGGCTTCCCAACCTTCCCCTGCAGAAATAGAGGTGATGATTGTAAACAGATAAGCTTCCCAAACTCATGCGGTGAAACAGTGGGATAATCTGTTAGTTTGTAACAGGCTTATTCTTACATACCATGGTACTTGCAAGATACATTTCATCACTAGGAAATGGTATGATGAAAATTATGACAAGTTTTCACTTTTTAAAATATTTTAAAGTGAATAAGGAAATATTTGAAGGAAGTAGGAAAGTATATATAATGCAGATATCAAGAAAATACTGAAAGCAAAAAACTATCAACTATTAAATTGCTCAGCCAGTTTATCCAAGGACAGCTAAAGCAATGATGTGAAAGCAATAAATGATCTTTTCCCAGCTAACAAATCAGTCTGTAATGGGTGAGGCCAAGTTCTTATCTACACAAGAAAGCAGAATTGTGCCAGCAGCTGGGTGGATGAACCAGTGCCAAATATCAGCTAACTGAAAGTATCTTGACTTGTAAAATGTAATCAATGCAGGCTTATTCTGGTGCTGGTTAGTCCCTGCTCCAAGGAGCTGTGGTCACAGGGAGCTGATCTCTTATGGATAAGTCTTGCTGCCATTGCAGTTCACTCAAGTTCAGAAACACTGCCAAAGAGGTTTTGTCTCTGTGCTGCACATCTTGCTCCCGGTTGCGCACACGAGGATGGCCATGCTGGAGGTGCTCCCAAACCCCGCCTGTCTTCACTGCTGTAAAACGTCTACCCAGCATGGCCCACACCACGTCACTTCCCACATTTCAGTCTATCCCAGGTTAGCAAAAGCTATAGTAACCAGCAAGGGGGCTGCAGGGGGGGCCAGGTAAGGAAGGTCTTTGGCAATTTCAATACCATGGCTATTAGGAGGAACCACAATGTCTATAATGACTTTGTTTGTTGGCCTGCTATCCTTCTCCTGAAGGACAAAAGGCAGCCACCAAATCCGATCTTAAAATCAAGTGTGGGCAAGATGTTACAGGTATTCCCTTTAGGGATGAAATTGTATTGGCAAATCTCTGTCTATGGCTGTACCAGTATTATTTGTATAAGAGCAAAAAAAAATCAGTCATTGGATTAATCCCTCTCACACCTTTCATGACCTTGAGGTCTGTTGCAATGCTGCTGTAATTGCACAATTCTAATTACATAGGTGCTCGTGATATCCATATGATTGAAAATGCGTTTTTTCAGGACTCTTAGCACAGAATAGTCCTGCGGAGAGGGCATTAAGTTAATTAGGGATTCAGTTTTGGACTCAGCTTTCGACTCTGCCACAGAACTTTTGCATGACATTGAGCAAGTCACCTAGCCAGGATCTCCTCTGTAAAATGTGGATAATGAAAACCTCCTTTTACTTTACTGGAAGTATAAATGCTTTCACTGTTGTGAACCCTTTCAAAACCTTCTGATGAAAGCCAGGTACTATTACTAGGATGCTCACGTTGATGTCTCTTGTATTTGTTTGCTAGTCTGTCTTCTAAGGTTACTGAAACCTTTCCAGACTTCTGGCAAGTGTCATATTAGAATGCTAGAAAAAGAAAAATAAAAAAATTTAAATTGTGCATAGACAAAGCATTCCTCCTGCACATGACCCACAGAACCATCTTATTTCTCTCATGTGGCATTCCCAATATTTCAAGTCAGAATTTCTGAAACAGTCAACCTCCTTGGATCATCTGTTTGTGCAGCTCCGCTCCTTCCCTTCCCCCCACCAACTGGGACAAAGCCGAACAGAAATCCTTAAGCTTAAATATTTCTTTAGCTTTTTCTAACACTTTGTGACCCCATGTGAACCCTGTCGTGACCCCAACCCATATGGGGTCACGACCCGCAGTTGGAAAACACTGGCCTAAATCTAAGATGTTAGTCGGGCTGCTTCTCAGAGGTGACTTGACAGCTGTCTGCTTCTGTGGGTGTGGTGCGCTCCTGGAGAGGATGCTCTGACCTGCCAATCATGAGATGCTATGCTTCGTCTGCATCAGGGAGTTTGCCCTATGGAGTTTACGGAGGAACAAAGACCACACAGCACAAAAATGAGGCTTCTGTTTAAGCTTTTGGCCTGCTGTGACTCCTGGGGACCTCAAACTGTTTTCTTATTTCATTTTTATCCTGAAATGGCTCAGATTCTAAGATGGGATAATTTTTTAATATGACAGTCATTTTGCATTGATTAGACATAATATCCCAGAAAAAAAGAGAACTAGATGTTAGAAAAAGACCCAAACGAAAAGAGAGTATAACATTTAAAAGAGGGCTGTGTGTATTTTGCGTGTTCATTGAGAACAAGATCTGCAGAGCTGGCAGTAGCAATGACAGGTTGAGTCAGGAAGAGCAGAATGCAACAAAGGCAATTGGCAAATGGGAAAATGAGGAGTGGATAGTAGTCGAAAAGGCCAGCACTGGGGAGTATATAAAATAAGCACTAAATGGAGCAGAAGTATTGAAAAACATATTAACATTGCCATCGGAAGGGAAAAGAGACGCAGAAAGGAAATCGTTGGGAACACGTGGCTCAAGAGAGGAAGGCAGTGATTGATAGTTAATTTATTTTTGCTGAAGAGCAAGTAAGACAATGTTGATGCAGAGCTCACATAGCTTCCTTTCGTGCCTCCTTGCTACACATACCCTAAGCTAGGAGTATGGGCATGACAGGTTATATTTTTCAATCTCAAATTAAAATTTATTTGTGCAGGTAGGAACTCAGCTAGAAGCTGGTAGTAGTTGGTGTCTCTCAAATAGAAAATATATTGTCTGCTACCTATGAAGCTATTTCTTGCCTCTGTGATAGGCAAGAAATTCTCAGGCCTATTGGCATCAAAATCAAAGAAATGACAGCTTCCTGTCCCAAATCCATCACTTGTTGTATCACTGCCTATAGCCCCTCAACTGACTTGTTTGAATTACTGTTTGCAATTCAAAATCCTCAATCTGTGGCCCCGATGCTACCAAGGGTAGACCAGTGCCATCAGTTCCCCTGAAGCACATTAGGTCGTTAGCACTGGTTCTCACTTGGCTTTTCAGACACATTTCCTTGGCAGAGTTTCCTCGCTGTTATTGCTTCCTGGAAATGGATGATTGCAGTACAATTTGTCTTAGACCCCCAGAACAATTGGGACTCCAAGTATCCCCAGGAATTTAAACACATATGTTCCAGAAACGCAGGTGTATGGCTGCTCTGGCTAACATCCGTCTTCAGGGACACCCGACTGGCCATAGCTGACGAAGAGCAGAGATGCTGTGCCCAGGATTCTGAAATATTATCGTTCCCTCTTTGTGGCATAAAAATAACAAGCTACAGAGGATGCTTACTTCATTTTCCTCACCGCTCAATGGCATTATTTGGCTAAAGATTGTCCATGATTTTTATTCTGCAGCGCTCTCTTGACTTCCGAACTAGGGATATGTTCTGGCTAAGCTTAACTTTGGCAGGTGCCTCGCGTAATCCAAGCCTCTCTGCCTTCCTCACAGAAAACCCCTGTGCTTCTTGCTCCCTTTCTTCCCTTGCCCATAGCTTCCTGTCTGGTTATTTTGTGTCCAGGAATTTTCCATATGCTAAACGTCTGCCTGCTGAAGAGACATTTGGAGAAGGAGTTACCTTAAATTTTAGTCAACTTCCTCAGCAAATCTATTGTTTAGTCAGAGTTCAGCTGTTAACTCTTAACACCTTCCATTGTCTTTGGTTTGGTGTGTACATGTTAGGGGTGCTATCAGCAGAAATGGCTACGGCAAGACATGTTTGCTACACCCGTTTTCACAGCTTGCTTTCTTTTATTAGTCGAAGTGTATTAGTGCCATAAACAGGTTCCTCCAAATAGCCACTTCAATTACCGTGGGTTTTTTTCATTTTCTACAAAAGAACATGTTTTCTACATTATAGTTGGTCCCAGCATCAGGCACAGGATGTCTGTTCTGAGGGAAAGAAAATGTTTTCAGCCATGGTTTATCTTGAAAAATTGAGTGATTTGTGTTTTTTTTCAATTGAAATTTAGTAGTGTTAAAAATGACCAGAATTTCTGGGTAAAAGATGCACTTTTTGCTTGTTACACATTCTTCATTCTGATCTCACCTGACAGTGAAACTAATATGTATGTAGTTTAATATAATATGTAGAGAAAAACAAGATGCCTTTGGTTAGCAAACTTTATTGTAACAAGATAAAGGTCAAGACCTTTGCAAGAGCCATGAAGGTTCAAGGGGGTGTTCAAAAGGTCTCTGCCTGTTCCATAGGATTAAGCATCACCATTTGATCCCATTATTGCCACAGACTGAGTTTCACATCTCCATTGTACATAGGACACAAATCCAAAAGAGGTCCTAACAAGATGCAAGGTTACAATTCCAGGATTCATAGTCTTCAGCTGGAAGAAGCGCTAGAAAAAAGTTTTCAAAATACCTTTCCGTAAGTGTCCCTAACCATTGCCGATTTTATCTTTGCTGGCATGATGAGAAGTCCATTTTAGCCATTTCTCCAGGGAACTTTAAGAACTGTTAGGATGTTAACAACTTTGATTTTAAAAATATCTTTTTACAGTCTTGGTCTTCTGCCTATTTCCATTCTTTTCTTTGAAACAATGTGTCATTTTCATTATTTGCCCATTCTTGCAAATCCATGCACAAAGATGTGTGTAACACAAAGAAAACTGGGGGGAAAAAAAATTAAGAAAATATAATTTGAAAGAAAAATAAAGCCCAAACAGCTTTCAGGATTATCCGGATTTGTGTATACATTAACAGGTTGAAGTATTCTATCAGGAAGGAAATGAAAAAATGAGATCTATATAGGTTTGCATATTATGACAGTGTCAAAGAGAGGGAATTCAGTAAGAAATCCAATACCCTTTGTTAGGTGAGCGTATTTGGTAAATCATGTTTTATAGTTGAATGTGGATTAGAAAAGCCATAACTCATTTGTCAGATTTTGACTGAATGCCAATATTTTTGTTACATATATGACATTTTAATCAACTTCATCTTGAAATTGAAGGCCTATTGGAGAAAGAATTTCCATCTGACCTGTCACTGTTTAAGTGTGAGCAAAAAAGTAAGAATGAAACGGTCTAGAAGCAAATTGCTGTGTTAGACAAAGTGTGGTGAAACATGATGAGATAATCAAATTGGATGTTGAGAAGGAAATAAAAACATTTCTCATTTAACTGATTGAGTTCTCTCTGATATACCGTGACTTTCATACACTGTGGAGTAAGTGAACTGTTTAATCAACTTCCCCTTATTGCTGCAAAACACATGATATGAATGGTCTGCTCAAGTCTTCTGAAAAAGTAAGGGTTGATTCGAATGCTTCAGCTCTGGCTGCTTAACCTCGTTAGGACCCAGCGAATGGCAATAAGCTGAGAAAGAGCAGAGCTCATTTTGCAAGCACCCTGATTTACAGATCCCGCATGCAAGGACACTATCCTTGGAAGGTTTATTACAGATGTTGGAATCCTAAGTCTTTAATCACTGCGTTGTTAATTAATACGCTATTCATTACTGTCACTGCTCAAACACTGAATGCGCAAAATTCCACATGTGAAAGTACTTAATGTAATCAGGTAATACATTAGTGAGGTGCTGCTCAGCTGTCAGTCTGCTGGAATGTCTGAGGGTGCCAAGAAAAGCATTGCAAGTACAAAAAAAAAAAAAAAAAAAGGAAGAAAAAGGACGGTGAGTGGGAGGGAGAAGGGTGAGATTGTGGGCGAGATTTTCTTTAGGCCTGGCCAATAAGGGGCTATCTTTCCAGCTAGAAATGCTCAGGCTCACTCCTGGCACTTGCATTGCCCTGCCTTCTGTCACTGGTGGGGTGTGATTTCACTCCGAAGCAACCAACTGCACAAATGTACTGTGACGCTGACTGAGTAAAGAGCTTCTACAGAATAAATCAGAAACAAGAGAAAAATATGGATGAAGGAGAATTGTCTTGCAAACAGATGACAGACTGTTTCTGAGTTGAGTAACAATGGCCAGTTTCTACTGTTGCTGTTACAGAGGAGGATATACTGAAACATTAATTGTTGGTGTACGATATTAAGGAAAGACTTCTGAGTAATTATAGGTTAGGTAGGATTCCTCTCAAAGAAAGAGCTTCATACACAGAGTTAAGAAGGACTGGGTTTGCCTTTAAGCATCCACTGTCCTTCAGAATGAAGCAAGATGTGTGCTCCATGTTCTTTACGGTGTGGCCCCATGCATCCTGCTTTGTCTTGAAGAGTCTGCTGTGCCAACAGAGAGTGTGTAAGAGTTAGGAACCAAGACCTCTGCCAGAGACCAAGGGCTGGAAGGCAAGGCCCTTCTCAGAGTCATTTTGATCAGGAACCTAAGTTGAGTGCTCTAAATCATTCCCTGAAGAAAGCCATGTATTTCCCTAGGGAGTACATAGGGAAAAGCCAAATAGTTCGGATAAGTGCATGAATTAGTGCAGAGAAGAAGAGTGAATGCTGTTTTATCCCAGCAATAATCTTTCATTTTGGTGGTTCTGATTTATGGATGTATATTTCAATTAGCAAATACAGGTAAAATAAGATTATTTGTAATGACAAGCTAAGCTTGTATGGCAATATTCTTAACCAGACTATGGTTTCAGGTCTCTGAAAACACAGTGATGGCCCCAGTTCACCACTTCACTTATCCTTGAAGGAGATGCAATGCTTTTATGTGACTTCCGTCATTATGCCACTGGTAAGCCAGTGAATCTTGTAAAGGCATCCAAGAGCGAGCTAATCTGTGCAATGGAAAGTGTTTTTCCTCACTTCTAGAATCAAGCAATTGTGTTATCTGAGTAACATATTTACCCAAGACCTGAAAAAGCTTATTTTTACTGACAAGTCCTTAATGCAAAATAGTAGGTGAAAAGCAAATTCTCCCCTGTGTATGTGTTTGAATTCCATAGTATCAAGGCAAATAACTACCTGTTCTATATCTCATTGTGAATGACTGATTGAGAAAAGGAACAAGTCAATCTAAACTGACTTGATGAATGAAATATTGTCGAAAATATTTAACTGAATTTTCCAAACTCTTAACGGTGATCTTCAGATGGAGTGTAAAAACTCTGTGAGATAATTTCATATAGGATGTAAACAAGTAAAAATCTGTAAAAATCTGATCAACAAAAAAGGGTGGTAAGGTGTGGTCTAGACATGGATGGGAACAATGCTAAGTGTTTTCATGAAAAGAAGTTTAAAAAAGGTGATAAAGTGAGAATGGGGTCAAGTGAAATTCCCTTGCAAAAAAAAAAAAAAAAAAATCAGAATGGGAGGCCTGGTGTGAAGGAAAAGAGGAAAGAATGGGCAGAGGTCCGGGGATGAGAGGAGAAAGAAATAAACCACCTTCCTGACAGGGGGAAGCTTCTGGAAGCTTCTGGTAAAGGCAGATGGGAGAAATAATGACTGGATGTCTTTCCTTTTCTTTTCCATTACCATCACCATCTGTTACTGATAATTTCTCTGTTTTGAAGGAGAAGCTGGTACAGTAAATGAGCCAGCCCACCAACATCGCCAGCAAAGGAAAAAGAAGAGAACAGGTTAGAAGAAAGAGAAATGCAGGGGTTTTAATATCTGATGGTAAACACTTTCATCCCTCCCTGCTGCTTGAATAATGCATCCTAATTTGACATGACTATACTGGTCACCAAGTTCATGCTAGGGTTATATAATCACAATCTGATCATTTTTCTTAAGTGCTACTCAGCACAGAATCCTTTTATGTGGATAAAGGAAAGCAGCTATTCTTTTTCTTGTGATTTTTGGCTTGCGTTGATAGAAGTGTCAGCCAAGAATAAAAATACCTCATAATCTTTACCCTTTTTCACTACAACACTTGTGAGTTGTACTATTATTTCTTCATTGTCCTCCTATCAGCTGAAACAGGACTTGGTGTTTATGCCTCTGTTGGTTTAATAGTATATGGCTTTGGTTCGAGTTTTTTGAAGCATTCTCCAGAAAATGAGTGTGGTCTTCAGGTTGTGCCTGGCCAGACATGAATGACGTTGGGTTCTTTATTTGACACCTTTCTACTAAAAGGCGTTAAGCTGGAACTCAGGCCCATCTCGTTGCTCTACCTCTGTGTCATGTGTCTTCTATGACTGATAAGGTCTAGATATTCCAGGAAAACTGCAAATGTCTGCACATTGTGTGCAAAATGCCTGGACTTCAGTGACAGCTCTTCTAACAAAGTTAGGAGTACTCACTGCCAGTTACCCACCCATTCTTCCTTTTCCAGCTCCCAAGCTGTCTCTGTCAAAGAGGCTGTAGGAATACCTAGAGATGTGTTTGCTGGGGGAAGGAGTTATGGCGTTTGGGATTTTGTTCCTGTGTAGAGTAATCCTTTTTCAATATTGTATTGAATCTTTTATTTTTTTTACATTAATGTGGCCACTGCAGTGTCAAGAAAAGACTCAGTCACTCAGAAAGTCCTTGCCAGTCCATTTTTTTTTTTTTGTGTGTGTGTGTGCTGTAAATGCACCACTTGGCAGACACCTTTACATGAAATAAGGTGGTAGCACAGCCACCATGCTTCAAATTGCACATGCAACCTCATCTTAGGGATACCATCCAGAGGGACCTGG
>NW_010239667.1:0-1583 GCF_000690775.1 Eurypyga helias | reverse complement strand
GCTGGCCGTGCGTCCCGTGGCCAGCCTGTCTGGGGGTCAGAAGAGTCGCGTGGCCTTTGCCCAGATGACCATGTCTTGGTAATTTTCTCCCAGACGCTGTTGATGTTTCCGTGGCTCCATCCCTGCATCCCTGGAGCCTGCTTTCTCGGGAGGGAGGTGGGCATCCAGGGGCTTCCCTCTGCCCCGCGGAAGCACTCTCTGTGGGACTTTTGTGGGGAGGGAGGTTGTCACCCTGTGGGGACTGTGCAGATGAGGCAGGGGGGTTTTTCCCACTGTTTTGGGGATAAGAGGTGACCCGGGAGCTGGGCAACGCCGATCTCGGGGCCACGCAAATGCCAGAGGCTGCGGCTTTTCATGGCTAATGCCTGGCAGAGGTCCCTGCAGCCCGAAGGGGTGCGGAGCCAGCCCCGGCCTGTCCCAGTGCACGCTCAGAGCCATCTTCTCTTCCAGTCCCAACTTCTACATCCTGGATGAGCCGACAAATCACCTGGACATGGAGACCATCGAGGCGCTGGCAAAGGCACTGAACAAGTTCCGGGTAAGGGCTCCCTTGGCAAGATCTCCTGGTTTTCATCCTGTTTTTTTCAGCCTCCAGCTCAGTATCTCAGCCAGGGGTGGGCAGTAGAATTCCAGTGGGAAGAGATGTTGGGAAGGGTTGGTCACGTTTCTGCCTTAGCTGCCCATCCTGGGGTCTGCTTCCCTTGCGGACGTTGGCTGGGGGTGGCTGAGAGGTGACAACAGACCAGAGAGCACCTTGTCCCTCATCCTGGCCGGCCACCTCGACCCTCTGAGCACTCGTGTGCCGCATGCGGGGCGCAGCCCTGCCTTGGGCCTCTCGGATCTTCCCTAAGCACGTTTTCTGGCTGATCTCCAAGGACTCAGCCTCCACACATCACTCTGATCGACCTGGTTCTCGCTGTTTGGTGGTTGCTTGGGTTGGGGCGGAAAGAAAACCTTTGGGTTGCTCCAGGCCTGCTCCGGCCACCGTTGGCCTGTTGTTGCCTCCACTTGGAATCTCCATCCCTGAGTTGTTGGGAGACTGGGACAGCCAGTAACAAACCCTGCACTTCCTTTCCGAGTGGGGTGGCTGAATCCTGTGGCACGTGGCCCCTCCCTGCGCCACCCGTCTGACGGAAAGGCAGGATGAGGTCCCTGCCGGTGAAGTACCACTGCGGTTGCCCTGGAGCGGATGGAACTGTGTAGTCCTTGGGAATTGCTGGACAGGCAATGCCCTGGGCCCCGCGTTGTGCTCCGCTGAGTTCCTTTCCCCCCGTTGTGTGTCGGCAGGGCGGCGTGATTCTGGTGTCCCACGACGAGCGCTTCATCCGCCTGGTGTGCCAGGAGCTGTGGGTGTGCGAGAACGCCACTGTCACCCGCATCGAGGGTGGCTTCGACCAGTACAGAGACATCCTGAAGGAGCAGTTCCGGAAGGAGGGGTTCCTATAAGGCAGGCAGGAGCCGGACTGTGCCGGGAGGGGCTGGAGCACGATGCTCGGTCACCTCGGCATCCATCCCAACTGTGCCTGGCGGCGCGCGAGGCCGTTGCTGCCCGCACGGACACCGGCCGTGCCATCCAACGGCCC